>NW_027266296.1:1200000-1506401 GCF_022045235.1 Haliotis cracherodii | reverse complement strand
AAATACCGCGGATGAATATATCATGCGAGACGTGCGTGGCCATGTTGTTTTCATTCAATGTTTTGATTGGCTTGTTTGTGTTCGCGAAGCGCGGGCTCTGCATCTTCACGCATTTTGAAAGGTTTCCGCGACCTACATGACTTGTATTGTTAACTTAATCTACAGTGGATTTATTAATAGATCGGAGTTACAATATATGCAATACTTGTTTATATAATGATATTCGACATTACTAGGAAGAAGATATTATTGTGTCAACGTTTGGTTAATGGTATTTTTAGAAGGCTCTAGCTGTCATAGACGCGAAACGTCACAGCGAACTCAGTTATATTATGTCGACTTCCTGATATAACATAGTGCCCCCGAATATCAACATTTGCAATTTCGAAGTACATTCTAATATACATATTCATATATATGAAGAAAATCCCCATAATACCATTGATCATGATTCATATCCTTTTTCAAGATAGCTAATAAATGAGATTAAGGATATAAATAGCCTATTAATTTTGTAAACATGTTTTCAAATTATGTATATAGCATCAATACATATGTATATGGGCACGATTGTTTACTTTGTGCTTTCATTTCTATTTTCAGAAAAAAATATAATGTTGATCACAAACGTGTATTCTTGAAATAGAATGTAGGCTACTCCTAAATTCAACAGTGATATGTCAGAGGTCACACTCTCAAGACGTACTATGTCGTTGAATTGCGAAAGATCTTTATAGTGGATAAAGGAGTTTTGACAAGCACGAATATCTGGAATAATTCGACTATCTTATCCACACCAAGAACTGACCCAGACAGATAACTGTCACTGTTTTCAAAATAGGAATGTAAACAACAACATGGAAAAAATGCGACATCTATTTTTCTCTGCTGTGTTCCGAATGCAATAAGACACCAGAAAACAGACTATTTCATCAGTTTTAAACACTGTTTGGGGGGGTTGTCTAGTCATACAGACCCTGAAACAAGTATATCCAATACAGCCTATGCAAGTCTACAATATTTAGCAAGTCTAGATTACTGCAGTATCTGAAAATGAAGAAAGTTTCCGACCTCCTTATTATTTTATTTTCAACTATAACATAACAACTTTTTTTTCAGTAAAATAGTTCATTTTAGAGACTATAAATGTTAGTCTATGTGGTGTCCTTTGGTGCAGTGTGCTAGAGTGCTAGTGTGAGGTGATTTAAAATTGAGACATTGTTTACACGCTATATATTGTAATAAAATGGAGACTGCTCAAGTCTAGAAATGACCTTGGATGTAATAAGCAATGTCCGCGAATCAGTACAAATATGGTTGTGCGTTGATAGAAAAGCGACTACAGTTTCACACACACACACACACACACACACACACACAAACACACATATGCGAGTATATTTGGTTGGTTTAACGACGCTTTGAACTTGCAATGTTACATTATGTCACGTGTCAGCTTGAAGGAGGAGGTAGGTCACTTCTGTGAAAACCACGTGCACGGGTATGGTGCTGACAAACTTGGAACATTATCAGGCCGAATCTGAACGATCATAGGTTTCTGACACGCCTAAGGGACGCAACTCTGCACATCGAATTGAGGAGCCCGAGACTACTGGGCCGGCCGTACCCCCGATGTTCCTAAAACTTTCTACATTAATATTACTACATGATAATTAAAATAAATTTTTTTAATAAGCAAATTGTGTATATACAGACATACAGGACAAGTATTAGTATAAATAAACGTCAACCCGTGAAGATCCGTGACAAGAATAGAATATGACGTATAATCATACAACACATTCGTGAACCGTGAACACGCGCCGTGATATAACTGAAACTGTTTCAACACAGCCTTAGGGGGCACGGGTGGTCCAGTCGTCTAAGGCCCCGCGATTCGCTGTGCAGAGTTGCGTCCCTTGGCCACGCCAAGAAACCTATGATTGTAGGTTCGAATCCAAGTTCGCCCCAAACATGTTTCTAGGTTTGTCAGCACCATACCCGTGCTCGTGGGTTTCACCGAAGTGGTAAACGTCTGAGACCTGCATTACTTCGGGCTTTCCTCCCACATTAAGCTGACACGCCGTGATATAACTGGATAAAAGCGGCGTTAAACCAAACTCACTCACTCACTGATAATCAGAGGCAACGAACGTGAACTGTCAACAAATAAGATTATGATATACAATTTGCGTTGTGTTGGAAACCTTGGAAATATTTCATTTTTATTAGATATGTATTGAAAACATTATTCAATGAAAACTGTCATTATTAATTATGTTGTTTACCTTCTACTGTTTGAAATGTTTAATGCATTCACAATGTTCCAAGCATCTTGTGATTAAGAACATCAATAGTATATCGAACCCTCGGATATTAGTCGAGTAATCCGTAGTTTGAGACAACCGGACCTTAGACAATGGTGTCAATACGATCTAGGATCACCTTACACACATAGCGTTACACACCGAGTGATTTGGACCAACATATTGTCTATGGACTCTTTTATAACACAATGCATATTTTCTATCCTCTAAAATTCTTCTCAAGATGCTGATGTCACATGGAATAGGGGTGGCTAGGCTTGCTTCTTATAATCTACAATGGTTTGGGTTTCATAAAATACATGCTTTCAACAGTCATGCGCACGACGACGAGTTAACACAGGAGTTCGTTATCGCGAGGTTCCATTCTACAAGACGTATTATCAGTACGCACTGTCATTATTATCATGTTTATCTCTATGTTGACTAATTTCCATATTCCTTTTGTCTAAATGACATACGTGTACCTAATGTATCGATCATGTTATTTTCCGAGGCCCGGTCTTGTTAATTACGTTGTTGAAATCTACATTGATTGGCAGAAGACATCTGTCATTTTGTCACCTTCTGAGTCACGAAGCGCATGCTCAGGGCGTTGTGTAACAGGCTATATCGACCACGGCATAAACATTCTGCATATTGCGCGATGCATTCTCGACGAAACGTTATATTCTAAATGGTATTATGATGATAATATAATATGTAAACACATGTGACAGCGTGCCCCAGAAGACGGACATATACACACGGCAAGGGCAAAGCTCGAACAAAGTTCGTGTCCGCGCTGACTCATTTCGCAATGTAGTTCAGCTAAATGGTAAACAAAATATATTTATAGGCCTCTATACTATACGACAATGCTTGCTTATCTTTTATATAAATAATGCCCTAAATTTAACAGGCTGGCATTATATCATGTTTTTATTATGCAAAGTAAATAAACAAACACACGGTGACCATGCCGAACAAATCAATCATGGCGACTGACACTATTTGTGGGCTTGACATAAGAGTGTTTATGCCGATTGTGCAAATTAACAACAGTGTTGTTGTTTTTAAAGATTGACATATTTCTTACATCTAATTTATGTACTTGTATTTCATATCCATTTATGTGTTTGTATTTACGGTATTTTAATACACCATTAACCATCTTGGTTGGATCTCGTTTCGTCTCTTCTATATCAATGAACTTTGACCTCTGTAGGACGCTTGCGTCTTGCGAGAAGGTTGAGAAATTGATAAAGATATCAAATATCACGTATCATTGTTGATATTCAAGGGCCGGTTTTTAAACTCTTGATACATCATTGTTCTTATACTATATTGATAGTGGTATGCCGAGAAATAGACATAATTAGCACAGCGTATAGCATATTAGGTTTCATTAGCACTATTTAAGGATCAGAATTAACCATTTGATAAAACAGGTCAGTTCCTGTTGATATTGTTGGACAGGGGGCAGTTCTAATCTACATTTGAACATGGATGAATTCTATCCACGTATTTAAAACATTTGAGCTAGGTCAGTAAGGTCGAAAGACCTGTTTTCGCTGATGACGAAACTCCCCTGGGGGTGTGTGAGCGCGCGGGAACGCGTATCTCATGAATGAATGAAATCCACAACACTATCGTCGTTGTCGGGAGCACAATAAAAATGTCAGCCGCGTTGAATGTTTTGACTCGATATTGCAGACAGACTTGACATGTGACACGGTTGGTGTGTTCTGAATTACGAATGCTCTTGAGAAACGAATTAATTTTGAAAAGGATTAGGGCTAACTCGAACGCTCTCGGGGTATATTTGAATGGGAAGATGAAATATGGGTGTGTGTGTCTCTTCGGGGGACCGACATATTGCTGGGATGACGTTATGCTCTGTGCTTCCTTTCAGATATTCACTGAAAACACTTTGTATGCACAGTAAGACGTATGTATGGGTGAATAGGTTTATTTATTGGGTTTAACGTGCGAGTAGGAGTTGTTCAAGCATCCGGTCTATCTTGGGTTGTATAATATCATAATGTATGTGTAATATCTCTCTCTCTCTCTCTCTGTCTCTCTCTCTCTCTCTCTCTCTCTCGTTCCCTCTCTCTCTCTCTCCCTCATCGCTCCCCCCATATCTCTCTCTCGTTCCCTCTCTCTCGTCCCTCTCTCTCCCCTCTCTCTCTCTCTCTCTCTCGATCTCTCTCTCTCTCTCTCTCTCTCTCTCTCTCTACACCAAATAGACATTTATGCTTTGACTGCATACTTTCGATAAGCGTGAAGGATCTCTCTCTCTCTCTCTCTCTCTCTCTCCCCCCCCCCCCCCCTCTCTCTCTCTCTCTCTCTTTCTCATTAATTCATGGGGAGAGGGGGAGAGAACCGTAATTCGGATAAGCAGTGGTCTAGTGGACAAAGTGATCACCCTGGTTCGATTCCCATATGGGTACAACACACCACAGACGTATATACGTCTTTGAACATACGAAGCCAATTCACACTCTTGCCCAAACAACAAACACATAAGGATGGTGTGGATATGGTGTGTGCCAGGAGCAGATCGATGCTCAGCCTATCACCTACTGATTAGAATGTGTACACGTGCAGGACTGGGGTCTTGCTAAAAGCGGCGTAAAACCCTCCTCACAAACCAACCCACTTTACTGGAACTAAACTAACAAATAGTTTCCTGACGCTGATGTGGAATAGAGCTGACAATACCTATTTTGTATGTATATCTAGATTGGATTTGTTTTAATATATATACATACATATAGATGTTAATACATATAGATATTATATATATTCTACCGCCAAGGTCCATGAATATACTGGCACGTGTTTTGCCATCTGACTCTAAGATGTGTTTGGTCTTGTTTCATGACCTGAATAAAATGAGAGTACTGGACGCGTTAACTCGGCTGTAGCACCATTACATCCACCACGACCTAGTTATGAACCTGGATTAACGTAAACGGCGCCCCGTAATCTTCATCTGCAATTGTTCAGAATTATATATAATTATCATGTAATATTAATTTATATTATAAATATAGAGATAAATAAATAAATAAATAAATAAATATTTGAAAAATTAGAACTGTGCCATTTCTTTTCTCTCCCCATCACCCTCCCTCCTTGAGTTAACCACACACACAAGCACGCACGCACGTACATGCACGCACACACACACACACACACACGCACACGCACAAACACACACGTCAAGGAAGATTTGGATCTTCTAACATGTTTCCCACGAAAACCGATAATAAACGTTTGAATATTATTTAAGTGTATTATTTGAAGACAAATGTTTGTTCCATGGAAACCGGCCGGTTTTATCAAAGCTATTGAATCAGCCGGATGTAAACACGAAAATGTAGGGCACGTAGACAACTCACGGTGCACTGACCTCGTCGTATAGACACGACAATGGCAATTACCTCCCTTTGTACATATCGACGCGGCAAGACCTGTTCTTCTTGCTTCGTACTTATACAGGTTTAATACAACGCTTCTCAGACTACACACAAGTTGACCTTTGCCGGCAACTCAGGTCATGATGTCATTTTGTCGGGCGGTTTCCGTTTAAAGCCGCGAGTTGTGGGCTGTTCTGGCCGATAAACTTTGCTTTCGTTGTTTACTTAGCTTCAGTGTAGAATCGATGTGAAATTCTCACATTTAGACATTTCCCAAATTCCTTGGGATTTTTTAACAGGGTTTAACTTAATCGTTTATCGGGTACGAGAAAACGGCACGCCATAGGAAACGATATCTACGTCAACTATATATATGCCTTGGGATGTGTATGACACCATTGTCGTCAACAGGAACACCCAGTGCAAACTGACAAAACATGACTGTTAAACTAAAAATGTTAAAAAAACATGTTATTATTGTCATCGTTTAATGAACAGAAAATAACTTCGCTTCGGAAAAAACACTTTTTTTTAAAGTGTCATAATTGCAGGAAACTTTATTTATCACGTCAAAATATATATAAAACTAAAAGGGATACATAAATCATATTTATTCCAAGTACAGTAAACAAATAATCACATTTAAAACTTTAACTTTGTTAGCGATAGTCTATCAACATCTGACCGGACAATTAATATCTGTTGGAAGATGAGTTAGAACCACTTGGTCGTGATTGTATATCGATTATGTCCTTACTCCATATTACCTATAACTGACGTATTCTGTGAAGATAGACCTCAGACCAAATACAGCAAGATACAAAACGGTGAATGAGTGAGATGGGTTTAACGCCAGTTAACGCCCCATCAACCAATTAATCGAACCTGACCACCCGATCGCTTAAATCGGGTGTTGGTGAAGACCAAATGTAACCCACAGGGTTAATACGATAATATCGAGTGAGTGAGTAGGGTTTAACGCCAGTTTGAACAATATTTTAGTGATATGATGGTTGGTTTGGTTTGTTGTTTAACGCCGCACTCAGCAATATTCCAGCTATATGACGGCGGTCTGTAAATAATCGAGTCTGGACCAGAATAGGTCTTCAGCAACCCATGCTTGCCGTAAAAGGTGACCATGCTTGTCGTAAAAGGCGACTAACGGGATCAGGTGGTCAGGCTCGCTGACTTGGTTGATGCATGTCATCGATCCCAATTGCGTGGATCGATGATCGTGATATCAATCACTGGATTCTCTGGTCCAGACGCGATTATTTACAGACCACTGTCATATAGCTGGAATGTTGCTGTGTGCGGCGTTAAACAACCAACCAACCAACATGCTTTCGTGTCCTCGTACCCCAAGCTTGCAATGTGCTCATAATATCAATCACTGGTTTGTCAGGTACAGATTCGATTTTTTACTGAAAACGTCAAATAGTTTGAATATTGATAAGCGTGGCGTTAAATAACAAACCAACGCTTTGTCACTTTATGACAGGCTGTATTTTGCGTCGATATTGTTTAATACCGATTATTATTAGCTGGTCCCGAAGTACGCATTTTTCGATATGTTTCCGATATCCATTACTTTTAGTACATGGGGTTTAAGAGCACCTCCGTGGTGTGGTGGATAGAGCGTCTGCTCTCAGAGCGAAACATCGGTGGTTCGATCCTCTGCCACGCCATACCAAAAGATTTAAAAAGATGGCACTTTTTGTTACCCTGCCTGGCGCTCGACATTAAGGGGCTAAAACAAGGACTGGTCGGCTCGGAATCAGTATACTGTGTCTGAATGGGGTATCCATGCCAAATTTAGGCATGGTATCTTAGTGGGCTAGCGCTACAAAACCGACCAAGTCCGGACTAGTACAAGCAGGTACACCGGATATACACGATAAAGAAATGGAAGTATATGATTAA
Source organism: Haliotis cracherodii (assembly GCF_022045235.1). Lineage (NCBI taxonomy): Eukaryota > Metazoa > Mollusca > Gastropoda > Lepetellida > Haliotidae > Haliotis > Haliotis cracherodii. The sequence continues at coordinate 1,498,750 of NW_027266296.1, read as the reverse complement.
AATATGACTAAAATAAAATAAATACAATTAAGCCCCCATTAAACTAAAACCATGGCTGAGCCCAGGTAGAATAAGATCATATATCATTTCCCTGTTCATAGTTGGCAAAATTAGAACGCTCAGGTGCTGGCTCTTTATGGTAGGACGAGTTATCTCCCATTACAACAGAATTTTCCCCCGTGGAGTTCGGCAATAAGTTGAAGTTTCACGACACCCAATGTTTTCCCATTGACTTCTATAATAAGCTTCATATAATTTTAATATAATTGACATCCAATAACAATTGCATGTACATGTATGCACAGCCTGGCCTTGAAGCTGCAATAAAATATAAAAATATGTCTAGCTGGGCTAGCTCCATTTCCAAGGACAGGAAGCCAAACACACCAACCAGTTCTCCACCAAATGTCACCTGCTTGAAAATATCTGTGGTCACATTCAACATAAGTCATCATGTTGAAAAAGGCAGTGCTTAATATTGGAATACTATTTGTGGAACCCTGACAGCCTTTCGTCACCACTCGTTTACTTCCGTAACCTAATCGAATGTTTTTACGTGTGTGTGTGTGTGTGTGTGTGTGTGTGTGTGTGTGTGATAGGGGTAAGTAGTAAAATGTTTTTTTAAAACCGTTTAATTTTCTAAAGGCAATCTGAATCGGAAAAGTGAAAGTGAATCAGCTCAATGGATAGAATATATTTATGTGGCATTTAGAAGCTTCAGGACATTAGGAATCAACTTTGTCCTGTCAATGCGACGTTTCCGTGCGAATACCTTTATGAAGCCCACGGGCACCTGCCAGAAACGCCCCCCTGAGGAAATAAGGAAGTTGAAATCCAGCCAATGCATCTTCATTCATACATGGATAGCGATATTTTAAACAATACATTTAAAACTATCATCTCTATCCATGCATATATCGAGAGCATTGTCAACATTATAATCTAGACGACTGCAAAAGTTTACTGAATAGGTTTCAGGTTTTTAAACAGACTATGTAATTTTTTGTTAAAAAAACTCTGTCCTTGCAGACGAAATTAATATATTTTCAGGTCAATTTTTTTTTTATATTATTATGACGTTTCTTTAACACAGTTGATTTTGTCAAGACTTTAGTTACCACAGAGGAACATATTTTTATTTGAAATATATATGACCTTGTCTGTGCGTAAGACTAGGCCGCAGTAGACGGACGCTACTATGATTGGTTGGTTCTTTATTGTTTAACCGCACTCACCAATATTCCAGCTATACGACGACGGTCTGTAAATAATCGAGTCTGGACCAGACAATCCAGTGATTGACATCATGAGCATCGATCCACGCAATTAGGACACGATGACATGCATCAACCAAGTCAGCGACCCTGACCACCCGATCCCGTTAGTCGCCTCTTACGACAAGCATGGTCGCATTTTACGGCAAGCATGAGTTGCTGAAGACCTTTTCTTCATGGGTCTGAAGCTACTATGAAACATTGAACGTGGTATATTTTCCCTTTGCGGCACGAGTTATATTTTCTATCGTTTTTTTTTCAAAAGTGACCCATTATTTAATTCAATTATTTGCAAATAGGAAACATGTAGATGGTAAGTTCCTCGCTGCAGTGAATACAAATAACAGAATTGTGTTGTATAAATTGAGGTTGTTACGAGTAGGGAACATGTAGGACGATATATTCATACAGGAAAATATGTTTGTTTGAATATACCTGTCCCCTGCCGTGTGTAAGAGAGAATAATCTGCTACAAAAGATGCGATTATGAAATATTGAACGCGTTCACAGAAAATGTCACGTGGAAATGTCATGTGTCTTCCCATGCGAACATGTGCGTTTAACTTGAATCGGTACGAAGACGAAAACACCCGTTCAAAACGGATACAATTCGACCATGAGATAAGCCTTTTCTTGTTTAAACATTTTGTTGTTGGTTTGTTTTGTTTGTTTTTGTTTGTTTTGTTTTGTTTTTTTGTTGTTGTTGTCCTACGACAAGCATAGTCACCTCTTACGACAAGCATGATGGAATAGTTTCCAGGGTGAATTAAGAAAGGACAAATTGCCCGAAAATAAACCATACATATTGCGAGAGCTTTCCATAATATGCGTCTAGCTGTCTGAAAATTCGAGCCTGTCGCAATATATAACAAAAAAAGACAACCTGATAATTGCGTCACCCATCGTAAAGCGTCACATACAAGAGAGAGAAAATGAGTTATCTCCCCTAGACCATAGGTTGTTTCTATATTCACTATCAGGCGTTCCTTTCGTTTACCTATGGTAATGACAGCACCTATGCAGGGAATGAATTGAGTTTTATGCCGCTGTTAGCAATATCCGCAATATCATTGCGGGTGACGCGCCAGAAATAGCCTGTACGTTTGTACCCATGTAGACAATCGAAGCAGATCTTCCACGTAAAAGAACGAAAGCTTCAGCCACGAGCCTTCCCCTCAAACCCCGGTAAAACAGACAGACCTGGCGAGGGGTGTAAAAACTAATGACCAGGCAGGCTCCGGGATTCGTTAACGTTTCACACATTTCAAGTTCCATTTGTCACATGATTTATATCACTCAGTCTTCATACATTCGTCACCACTCGCCCCTTTCCGTAACTGCTATTCGGCTTGTCCCGGATTAACACGAGTTGGATACGAATGAGTCTTCATAGTGAAATAACAGAGCATGGCATGTTCACATTTCAGTTTTCGAGGGCCGGCAGTGCAGAATTCATCCAAATGGCAACTAAAAGTTTAATAATATAACATAGCCTTTCATATTCAGCTAAAGCAATGCTAAAGTCCCGGTTTGATATGAATTGGAACAGCATAATGATTGAAATCATCTTCACAAAATATTCTGTCACACAATCAAAACGTCTGAGCAGGTCAGCCCAGGTAATACGCGTGACGTGTCCGTGAGTCAGTGGCTTTTCGCATTTTTCCAGCAACTTCACGTCCATGGAAACCAAACCCATGTGGAGCTTCGAACCCATGACTTAGGCGGGACCAGCGAACGTGTACACCACTGGGCTACCTGACCGCCCTGTTGCATCCGATTGAGTAAACCGTCTTGCAGCGCTCTTGACAATACCCCAGCCCATTCGTGACCAACTCGTGTTATTCCGGGACAAGCCGAATAGCGACTCGTGCCCCTGTCATGGCCAGTTTTGCGACCGGGTTCCGTCTTAGCGCAAACGGGCATACCTAAAACAATTGTCAACTCGTTGCTAATGGTTCACATACATTTCCTTATTTATTATATATATTTCAGATGCAATTTAAAGCACATCGGGTCATGCGGAATTATACAGTATGATTGAACACGTTTAACTGCGTCTTGGGTACATTTGTAGATGCAAGACTTATGTAAGATCAAAAAATATTTCTAAGGGATTCTTTGACGAAGAACTTGAAATTATACGCGCATTCTGATTGGTTTGTCATATTTTCGCACATAACATTCATCGATAGGGGGACGAGTCTTCTTGCAGGTTACGGAAAGGGGCGAGTGGTGACGAATGTCTGCTGCACTGATTTTTACTCAGATAATACCGAAGTGGGTCACGGAGGTACGCCCCTTTATCGTGTCAGGATACGCTGATCAGCTAGATATCTAAACAGCAATCGGAATAACAACGATCGGAATCTATTTCCGTTTGAACCCACAATTCCGATACAACAGTTCATTCCGATGACCAAAGCACATGTTCCTGCTCTTCCCCAAGTGGTACCAATTTGCTAAAGTTTCCCGAAAAGAGAGCTGAGTTTTTTTTACGGTATATTTCAAATTCAACCTATGGAAAGAATTTTAAATGTTTCTCACTGTTCACTAAAACATAATAACTGTACAGAAGTAGTTGATTTTCAGTATATTTAAGAATTTTTAGATAATAAAAAAAACATATCAGCGACGCAAGGAGGTGTTAATTGACATTCATAAATAAGACTGAGGATTAAGGGTCCTGCCCGGAGGGGACTTATGATTAGAGGGGATACGCCGAGTGTTTGCTGTATACATTAAACAGAGAAAGGAGAATTTCTGTGCACTTTGGAAACCTATTGAAACAGTTAGGTATTTTGGATAAATGAAGTTTTAAAGAAACCTATTGAAGTGGTTTGCACTATGGCAATACCCCTGAACGTCATGGAGGTTTTGTCCTTAAAAGCGTTTTGAAAATAGTGACAAATATCAAAAGCATACATATACAGTAAAATGCATTTCTCCAATCACAAAGATCAGTTTTTGCCTAAGACTGGTCAGGATTTTCACTTATTCACTAACATCATCACACAAAAGAAACAGGTGGCTCCAGACCTATCAGACTCCCTTTGTGCAAGCAAAACGCAGCCACTAGGAAAGAATATTCCAGACAGGTGCAAGCCAATGTCATACAGCCCAGTTCTTCTGAATGTCACTCTCCCATTGTCATGGTTAAAAGCGTGATAGCTCTTATCGCTTTGCCGTAGATTATAGACGCCTCAATGCAGTTACCAAACTAAAATATTTTCCCCTCTATCACGTATTGAAGATGTCGTTGAGGCCATATACAGTTGACAACCATGCCAACATTTCAAGTGTCCTTGATTGTGCTTGTGGCTTTTGGCAAATACCACTCGATCGAGATACAAAACAGAAGTCGGCCTTCATTACATGGTGTTTTTGAATGGAATCGTCTCCCTTTCGGCCTAAAACTGCTCCTATGGCATTTTAGGGAACCATTTCAGGCACTAAAAGAAATGAATTGGCTTTACATATTAATATATGTAGATGACATCATAATACCTTCTAAAGCGTTTTCAGAACATTTGACTCCCCTCAAGGCGGTATTCCAAAAGATCAAAGAAGCAGGACTCCATACAAATGTAAATTCGCGACAAAACAAGTCACCTACTTAGGGCATATCTTCAGCAAAGATGGCATTCATGTCGATCCTTTAAACATAGATTTAGTAACACAGATCCCACCCCTGAAAATGTCCATAACATGCGTTATTTCTTAGGTTTGGCCTCATATTACCGCAAATTTGTAGCAAACTTTTCTGGCACTCCTCCCCCTATACAACCTTCTGAAGAAAGCTGCATCTTTTGAATGGTCCAAAAATTGCCAACAGGAAATCGAAAAGCTAAAGCAAGCCCTCACAACAGCCCCCATTTACATATCCCGACCCAAACAAACCCTTCATCCTCACAACTGATGCATCTCAAACTACAATGGGGTACATTTTAAGCCAACTTGATTCTCATGGTGTAAATTGTAATGCTGTTGTTAATTCATGTCTTTTGACCATACAAGTTTCCTGTTTTGCTTTTAGAAACAAACAATGTTGATTGGTAACATTCCTTCTGCTCGTCAGTTTAGGTTATTGCAATGAACTATTTTTATTCATATATATGTTTATATTGTAAGGATATATGACACTTAATGGTCATTTCACATCAGTCAACAACTGTTATGGCCACTTAAAATGGCGGATTTTAAATTTTAATGATTATTTATAAATAATATTCCAGCAGCTCCTGCTTTTGGTGCCAACATTTCACATCCTTTAAGACGAAGATCTCAAAGAGCATCATACGATTCTTGCTCAAAAATTGTTTGATCAACAACATCAAGGCCTCAATAAAACTTTTTAAAATGTTTTATGTCAACAAACATATTTGAATTAAACCATATGTTCCCATGCATGTTTGTGGCAGGTGCAATCGGCAGGGCAGAATACGCTCACCTTTTCGCCAATACCTTGTGTCTCCACTATCTGATAGTGACTCATAAACATATGCTCAAGATAAAGTCTGAAACGTACAATGGCTATAATTTCAAGGATCACACATAACATTGTATGTATTGTATGACTGGACACTAACTACACGTGTCTGACCCACCAATCTCTACAGGTGTCTGACCCATCACTAACTACAGGTGCCTGACTGGACACTAACTACATGTGTCTGACCCACCACTCTCTACAGGTGTCTGACCCATCACTAACTACCGGTGCCTGACTGGACACTAACTACATGTGTCTGACCCACCACTCTCTACAGGTGTCTGACCCATCACTAACTACCGGTGCCTGACACATCACTCTCTACAGGCGTCTGACCCATCACTAACTACAGGTGTCTGACCCATCACTAACTACAGTTGTCTGACCTACCACTAACTACAGGTGTCTGACTGGACACTAACTACATGCGTCTGACCCATCAATCACTACAGTTGTCTGACCCATCACTAACTACAGGTGTCTGACTGGACACTAACTACACGTGTCTTACCCATCAATCACTACAGTTGTCTGACTGGACACTAACTACATGTGCCTGACTGGATACTAACTACACGTGTCTGACCAATCACTCTCTACATGTGTCTGACCCATCACTCACTACAGTTGTCTGACCCATCACTAACTACAGGTGTCTCACTCATCACTTTCTACATGTGTCTGACCCATCACTCACTACAGTTGTCTGACCCATCACTCACTACAGGTGTCTGACTGGACACTAACTACATGTGTCTGACTGGACACTTACTACATGTGCCTGACTGGACACTAACTACAAGTGTCTGACCAATCACTCTCTACATGTGTCTGACCCATCACTAACTACAGTTGTCTGACCCATCACTCACTATATGTGTCTGACCCATCACTCACTACAGTTGTCTGAGTGTACTCTCATTACAGTTGTCTGACCCATCACTCACTACAGGTGTCTGACCCATCACTCAGTACAGGTGTCTGACCCATCACTCACTACATGTGTCTGACCCATCACTCACTACAGTTGTCTGACCCATCACTAACTACAAAGGTCTGACTCATCACTCACTGCATGTGCCTGACTGGACACTAACTACACGTGTCTGACCCATCACTCTCTACATGTGCCTGACTGGACACTAACTACACGTGTCTGATCCATCACTTTCTACATGTGTCTGACCCATCACTCACTACAGGTGTCTGACCCATCACTCATTACAGGTGTCTGACCCATCACTCACTACAAATGTCTGACCCATCACTCTCTGCAGGTGTCTGACCCATCACTAACTACTGGTGCCTGACACATCACTCTCTACAGGCGTCTGACCCATCACTAACTACAGGTGTCTGACCCATCACTAACTACAGTTGTCTGACCTACCACTAACTACAGGTGTCTGACTGGACACTAACTACATGTGTCTGACTGGACACTAACTACAAGTGTCTGACCAATCACTCTCTACATGTGTCTGACCCATCACTCACTACAGGTGTCTGACCCATCACTCATTACAGGTGTCTGACCCATCACTCACTACAAATGTCTGACCCATCACTCTCTACAGGTGTCTGACCCATCACTAACTACCGGTGCCTGACACATCACTCTCTACAGGCGTCTGACCCATCACTAACTACAGGTGTCTGACCCATCACTAACTACAGTTGTCTGACCTACCACTAACTACAGGTGTCTGACATGACACTAACTACATGTGTCTGACTGGACACTAACTACATGTACCTGACTGGACACTAACTACAAGTGTCTGACCAATCACTCTCTACATGTGTCTGACCCATCACTAACTACAGTTGTCTGACCCATCACTCACTACATGTGTCTGACCCATCACTAACTACAGTTGTCTTACCCATCACTCACTACATGTGTCTGACCCATCACTCACTACAGGTGTCTGAGTGTACTCTCACTACAGTTGTCTGACCCATCACTCACTACAGGTGTCTGACCCATCACTCACTACATGTGTCTGACCCATAACTAACTACAGTTGTCTGACTGGACACTAACTACATGTGCCTGACTGGACACTAACTACACGTGTCTGACCAATCACTCTCTACATGTGTCTGACCCATCACTCACTACAGTTGTCTGACCCATCACTAACTACAGGTGTCTCACTCATCACTTTCTACATGTGTCTGACCCATCACTCACTACAGTTGTCTGACCCATCACTCACTACAGGTGTCTGACTGGACACTAACTACATGTGTCTGACTGGACACTTACTACATGTGCCTGACTGGACACTAACTACACGTGTCTGACCAATCACTCTCTACATGTGTCTGACCCATCACTAACTACAGTTGTCTGACCCATCACTCACTACATGTGTCTGACCCATCACTCACTACATGTGTCTGACCCATCACTCACTACAGTTGTCTGACCCATCACTAACTACAAAGGTCTGACCCATCACTCAATGCATGTGCCTGACTGGACACTAACTACATGTGTCTGACCCATCACTAACTACAAAGGTCTGATCCATCACTAACTACAGGTGTCTGACTGGACACTAACTACACGTGTCTGACCCATCAATCACTACAGTTGTCTGACTGGACACTAACTACATGTGCCTGACTGGACACTAACTACAGTTGTCTGACCCATCACTAACTACAGGTGTCTGACCCATCACTAACTACAGATGTCTGACCCATCACTCACTACAGTTGTCTGATCCATCACTAACTACAGGTGTCTGACCCATCACTAACTACAGGTATCTGACCCATCACTCACTACAGGTGTCTGACCCATCACTCTCTACAGTTGTCTGACCCATCACTCACTACAGTTGTCTGACCCATCACTCACTACAGGTGTCTGACCCATCACTCACTACATGTGCCTGACTGGACACTAACTACACGTGTCTGACCCATCACTCACTACAGTTGTCTGACCCATCACTCACTACAGGTGTCTGACTAGACACAAACTACAGGTGTCTGACTAGACACAAACTACACGTGTCTGACCCATCAATCACTACAGTTGTCTGACTGGACACTAGCTACATGTGCCTGACTGGACACTAACTACACGTGTCTGACCCATCACTCAGTACAGGTGTCTGACCCATCACTCTCTACATGTGTCTGACCCATCACTCACTATAGGTGTCTGACCCATCACTCACTACAAATGTCTGACCCATCACTAACTACAGGTGTCTGACCCATCACTCACTACAGGTGTCTGACCCATCACTCTCTACAGTTGTCTGACCCATCACTCACTACAGTTGTCTGACCCATCACTCACTACAGGTGTCTGACCCATCAGTCACTACAGTTGTCTGACCCATCACTCACTACAGGTGTCTGACCCATCAGTCACTACAGTTGTCTGACTCATCACTCACTACAGATGTCTGACCCATCACTTACTACAGATGTCTGACCCATCACTCACTACAGGTGTTTTAACTGATCATTCTCTAGCGATTGACTGATTCATACATAACATGAGCCTCACTCTAATCTCACCGCCAATCTCCATGTATATTCGGATTATTAAATTAAATGCATTGATACACTAAGACACCATCCAGCACTAAAAGTATCTTGTAACTTTTGTTTCCTGTGAGCTCAGGAACGAGTTTTTTTGTTAAAACTTAAAGTGGCATCAGTATTGTTGCAGACATAATGCAAGTACTGTAGACATGCACAGTGTCGCATTGCTCACATACTTTGACTGAAGCCCATAGGTTTATAGCGCAGCTAAGTTTATGAACCTATCACATACCCGAGTCAAAAATAACGTATTCAGTTTCTTTGCATGTAACTGTTTATTTACCAAAACAATGTAGTTATATATACACATGTATATATATATACACACGTTTACAAAATACACGTTGGGTGAAAGTACCAAGAATTATTTTCCAGTCTACAATTGATCCACATGTTGCCAACTATAATCAAGTAATGAAGTTGAAGATTATTGTAATATTTACAATCACATTTGCAAAAATGCATGTCCATTATAACAAGCGAAAACTATACTTATCTTGAAGCAATAATGATTCATAAAAGCAACACATATTTAAAATAAGTCATGCTGATGAATAGAATGTGTTCTGAAATTGGTCTGGACATATGACCGGATCATTGACTCAAAATGCTACAACACATTACTTCACTGGAATCCTCCATTTAAACATCAAGTTGGGAACATCGTCAAGTTATATCAAGTAACTGATATAGGTCAACTGTTTGAAAAAGACGATCATGGAAAGCTACACTCGAGAAAAAGTAAAACATAAAAACAAAAATGTAATGAACAAACAAATGACAGCATCACACTCGATAAAAGAACCGCTCATGGCAAAAGCACGCAGCGAAAGCAGGTGAATTTTAAAGCAGTGGCGAAACGGTACAAGGGAAGAGTTGCCTCCCCTACACCACAGGGACAAACAACTCCGATGACGTTTAGATATTGATGTTCTCTCATTGATCACCTTTCAAGAGTCAGGTGAGCTTAACCATCTTGCTACTCTTGCAGTTAGAACCGGAATCTAAACTGTGTGATCTTTTCCGTGATAAGTTCTGGACAAGCGTAGCATTTTGTAAGCGACTGTCGACATGGGTTGTCGGAATTTGTAGTAGAACGGGTGTTGGGGCAGGTGTTTGCCCAGGTGCTTCAACAGGTACTATGGCAAAGTTCTGAGACTTCTGAGACTGTGACTGAACATCTACTGGGCCAGGTGGTTGGAGAATTTGTGGGTCAGCAGTCACATCGGGTGTGTCCTTCATCGTTTCATCCGAGTCGTTTGTCACCTTTGGCCCAGAACAACTTTGAGATGCCGGATCAGTTGGTGTATGGTCAGGAGGAGAATCTACCTGAAAAAACGATATGTGACTCGGTTTACAAAACAAAGTTTGTTCCATTAAGTAAAAGCCGAAAAGTTAATACGCCATTCTGCCAGTTTCAGTAAATAGTTAGATGATAGACATAACACAGCGAAACGGTAAAACGTAAGTTATTATCTACCTATAGTTGGTCAATTATCGTTTTTCCTACCTCAGGAGACCAGACTTTACAGAGTAACCCTTCCATAAGGATCCAAAAAAGCTGAAAAAAGTGAAAACAGTACAGTAGAACACGGATAGAACGAACATCTTGAACATGGGAAGCAAGAACTACTGTTTGATATTTTTGTATTTGTCTGTGTGGGTCAGAAGTACTTTTCTGTATTATTATCATAGAGATAGTCATATTCTCGGCTCGGATGTGAAACATAGATTATTACCTGAATAAGCTCATCATCTGCAAGTGTTTCGTTCCGGAAATCGTCAGGGTTATTGCCAGAAGGACCATTACTTTGTCGAACACTGTCTTCTATTGTGGATGAAGCTGGCATGGCTGCTTCATTGTTTGCTACAACTGCACCACGTGGACAGTCTTGCTGGGGTGGTCCATCCCTGATCTGTGCTCCTCGATCTTCGTCTTCATCCTCCACATTTGCTCCATCGCTCTCCTCTTCCTCTCTCTGCTCTTGTACTTCTCCCTGCTCTCCCTGCAATGAATGAGTGAATTTTGTTTCACCTCACAGGAAGCAATATTTCATATATATCACGGCTGGCTATAGTTACTGGATCAGTCAAACCAGTGTCTGTAAGGATAAGCAATGTCCCACTATGACACACAAGTCACAGTTTGACCACCCGATCCATTTTAGTTGACTCTTCGACAAGCCTAGGTTACTGGGGACCAATATCACGTAACCCTCAAGAGTCACTGAAATGAAAACAGGTAACCTTCGCAACGTAGCGTGAATGTTGTAGGTGACAAAATATCCAAAAAAGAAATCTGATTATTCAAATGAAAATAAGAACATTAATTAACAGTGATTGTTTTAGTATGTAAAATTAATACAGCTTAGTTGTATTCCAAATTATGAATGTAATTAATGCAAAATTACCTGTCCGGAGAAAGGAACACACTGCAGGTGGATGTTATTAACAGCTCTCTGGACCTCTTCTCTTTCAGACTCAGGCAAGTGACTCAGTTCACCATACAGTTCCTTGAATTTCACCAGAAGCTTTCTGCGTCTAACGATCTTGTCCAGCTGATCTATATTTGGCTCCACTCTGTCATTTATATAGACTCTGAGGAGTCGAAACTCTTCAGTGTAAATGTCAGAGTCATCCTGGATGGCACAGTGGGTAAGCAGCCCATACCTTCGAAACAAAGCGATGAGTGTTTCCCTGTCTAGTCCACTATTTCGTGGATCAGGCATTCCGAACTGCTTCCAAGGTATCTTCTTCTTTTGCCAACCTTTCCACTTCCGGACTAACATGGAATACATCTCTTTCAGCCAGTCATTCAAGAACAGAGGGCCGGGGTTTCTCTCAATATCCCCACTACAACTAGTCACTTTGCTGATTACACTCTTGTGGTGTTCAGCATCCCGTGTACCACATAATCGAAGACATAATCTCGGAGTCATGAAGTTAAGAAAAAGCCATATCAAGATCCTAAGGAAATCTGCTATTTTGTTTACCTCATGAAGTATGGAGAGCCAGTGGGCAAATGATTCATTATGTTGCATCGCTGCAAAATACAAACTGAAATATATTGTCTCTTCAAGCAGATCGTGCTCACTAGAAGCAGGTAGCACATTCGTCAAAAGACCAACGTCCTTCGCTGCTGCCACAGTCTTTCTAAGCAGGCCATACTCACTAGCGGCAAGTAGTACATCCTTCAAAAGACTAGCGTCCTTCACTCCTGCCACAGTCTTTCCAAGCAGACCATTCTGATTAGCGGCATGTAGTACATTCGTCAAAAGACCAGCTTCCTTCGCTGCTGTCAATATTTTTGATAAATTCCATTTGTGTTGGAAAAGACAAAACAGATCTTCTTCCTCCCACTGTTTAGCACCTTCAAGTACATCTCTCAATACAAAATCGTTTTTACCTTGTTCAACTAATTTCTGCTGCACAATACTTACTTCAGGACGTGTCAGTGCTCTGAAAATGTCCTTCCTATTAATGGAGGGGAACACTCTGAGAAATAGCTGACACTCTTCCACGCCATCTGCTGTAGGTCGTGCGACCTCAGCTTGTTCGTGAAAATCCAGAAAACCGCCGTCGACAGCTCTTGCTACCACTTCTTCAAATCGTCCACATCGATGCGCAGCCTCAAGAATATCTCTCAACAGTCCCGCGTCCTTTGCATGTTTCATTACGTGTCTCCAAATGTCACGTGATTCACATCCTACGGAACCCTTTGGTAAGAATTTTAGTAGATAATAATGATTGGCTGTGTATAAGATCTTTCTCAACAAGCCACATTTTATAACCGCTCTCAGTATTAGCTCTTTATACCTCGAGGAAGCATCCATGTTGTCAGTATGGCCTGCTTCAAATTGTCACAGTCAGCTGTGCATTACTCAACCCTTGCTGTGGGTATTGATAGAAGTGATGTTTTCCAGAATATAAACAGAGTATCCCAAACGTCCTCCATTGTTTCAGCAGGTACCCGCGCTGCTGTAGATCATCTTCAACTGCACTTTAGACTGGGTGAAAACACCTGCTGGGTCAGTCTCGCCCATGGGGCACATCCTTACAGCTACAGCAAGCTGTTACTTATCAATCAAGAGAATCTACACAACACGGTTCGTGTGTAGTTGAGTCTGTTATATACCCACTTTGTACTTCCTGGGTAAGTAGATTAATCTTACTGGCTCTGTATATTTCACCGCTGGTTTCAGCCAATGAAAAATATGTTTACAGATTCTGATGCTAGTGTTACATGTTGATTCATTGGATAAGGTTAGTCTGATTGCACAGATCGGAGATTTCCACTGGTACGTAAAATAACGGAATATTCCGAAGTTCAGTCGGATATCTGGATTAACCTCTATAAGTTCGGGACCGCCTCCGTGGTCTAGTGGTAGAGTGTCCGCCCGGAGAGCGGAAGATCCGGGGTTCGATCCCCGTCCGCGTCATACCTAAAGACGGTAAAAGATGGTACTTGTTGTTACCCAGTCTGACGCTCGGCATTAAGGGACTAAAACAAGTACTGGTCGTCTCGGAGTCAGTATACTGTGTCTGAGTGGGGTATTCATGTTAAACTGCGGCATGGTATCTCAGTGGGCTAGCACTATAAATCGGCATCAGTCCGGACTAGTACAAGCAGCCATACAGACATACACACGTACATGCACGTCGCTATATAAGTGCAGTAATCTTGGACGCGACGTTAAACTCAATTTCACCTCACCTCTATGAGTTCGGAATAGGTCTATGGAATTCGTGATTGGAATTTCATACGACAGGCATCTTTTGCCCGATAATGTGCTGACTTGGCGATGGCGATTATTATAGTATATAAGTTCATTATTCTGTGCTCTTATGTGTAGGGTCACAATATGAAACTCCTCTGGGTGTGTTAATAAAGTGTGGCAACCTTGAAAAAACCCATACATGTTCAATCAAAATGTACTGGTTGCATAACCGTAGTGGAAGATATGAAGGTACTGCAACAAAGACGGAGCTATTTTTAGACTCGATAAACATTTATTGGTGATAATAATTAAACAAGCTCTGGCAGCGATACCAAATTCATTGATCCTGTTTTAATCTGATATTGATAGTTTGATTATGTATGATTTTTTAAGCCTTTTGAAATTAAGGATTGTCTGGTCTAGACTGGATTATTTACATGTAACTGGAATATAGCTGAGTGCGGCGTTAGACAACAAACTCTGAACAAACACATGATCAGACATGCAGTTGATAAAAATTCTATCCGATCTGATTGGTTCAGGTTAAACTAGCTTCAGGTTGACAATCTATGGCGCTGAATCTGATTGGCTTAGGTAAATCTGGCGCTTTTTGGTGCACCTTTTTAACACAATCGTTTCATAAAGTGAGCTATCTGTAGATTTGGGGTTCCACGAAACCCGTTAATCCGAACAGTTCCAAGTTAAATAGTTGATTAACAAATGTCCGAATTAACGGATGCGAATTTCGTCGTTTGACGTTGTAGAGGTACCAAGAGTGAGGTTTCCGAATTAACGGGGTTCGGATTAATGGGGGTTCATTGTATATCTGATTCGTCTGCATAAATATCCCCGTGATCCCAGGCAGAAAGTGAGTGAGTGAGTGAGTGAGTAAGTATGGTTTTACGCCGCTTTTAGCAATATTCCAGCAATATCACGGCGGGGGACACCATAAATGGGCTTCACACATTGTACCCATGTCGGGAATCGAACCCGGGTCTAAGGCGTGACGAGCGAACGCTTTAACCACTAGGCTACCCGACCGCCCCCCAGGCAGAAAGACCAGTACTTCATGACGACTGACTTTATCCAGAGGCTCGTCATTAACACGTGGAGATTGTCTTGCGGAAGTGATCTGCAGGTTGTAATTTGTTTATATTTGATAGTACAAGATGCTGTCTGGTAGGGGTGCTGCTAAATGATGAAATGTGGTACATTTGAAATACTCACACACAAAAATCTTCTTTCCTGATATATACATGTATAAAACAGGTGGGTTTTTTTACAGGACTGGGTGAGCTATACTATGCAGAAATATCGCAGCGTGTCAGCTTAATGTGGGAGGAAAGCCCGAAGTGGTGCAGGTTTCAGACGTTTACCGCTTTGGTATGGTGCTGACAAACCTAGAAACATAATCGGGGCGAAACGGGATTCGAACCCACAATCAAAAGTTTCATGCGGGCCCAAGGGATGCAACTCTGCACAGCGAATTGCGGCGCCTTAGATGACTGGGCCACCCGTGCCCCCCTTTTGCTACAAGAACAGAGATCCATTACTAGGTGGAGAGAGTCACGTACAAATAGTGAGAGCTCAAATTTTACATCGCATCGGCAATATTGCAGCTATACGAACAATGGACATATGTAGATAATTATTTTTCTAAATATATTGAAAAGATGATGCCTAAGAATTATAACTCTAATATCTCGATACACTTTTTACGTGGGAACCACACACTGGAGAACCACGTCAAACTGGCCCAGTGGAAGTATTCCTTGTAGCTCACTCACCTCACGCTGACTTCTGTGTTCCATCATACTTCATCTCAGGTTCTTTCTCTTTTAGGGTGTATGCTAAAAAATGTAGCTCTTAATGAAAAAGAGACGGTCGGACGGCCTAGTGGTTAAAGCGTTCACTCGTCACGCCGAAGACCAGGGTTCGAATCCCGACATGGGTACAATGTGTGAAGCCCATTTCTGGTGTCCCCCGCCGTGATATTGCTGGAATATAGCTAACATGGGCGTAAAGCCATACTCACTCACTCACTCACTTTGATATATTTCCAACATCGACAGCAGAGATGATTTGCAGCATAACGTCTATTAATAGACAGACTATATCCACTTCGATGGCTATAGCTGTTTTACTATTGTTAGTTGATGGTGTTTTTGACAATGTTTCATTTTCATTTTCACATTTATCCGTTTGCTTGTTTAAGGTCATTTCAGAATTTATTACATATTATGCTACTAGACTGCTCCTGTCTACTGTAAGATGAGCTGTCTAATGCGGTTCACCAATGCCAATAATAGACACACGATGACCGTAGTGAATAAGGGCATCACACTGGAACATTTCAAAATAAACAAATTAATTTATTGGTTTCCTTTACTATTACTGACCATATTTACATGCAATTTACTTTTAATTAACATAGGAGCCGGTTTTCACATAAATATATAACGTCAACACCAGAAAATAACCAGTCTCGATTATCAGACGAAACAGAATGGGTCACTGGAAATCTGCCAAGACACCAGGTGCTCGCGAGAAGGACAACCTTGTCCTGCCTACCGGTATCACCCGTTACAAACTACATAGAAAAGTATGCGTTTGTTACCTGACACCACATAGCAGTACTCCTGCCCCGTGACGGCGGTATGTTACCTGACACCACATAGCAGTACTCCTGCCCTGTGACGGCGGTATGTAACCTGACACTACATAGGCCCTGTGACGGCTGTATGTAACCTGACACCACATAACAGTACTCCTGCCCCGTGACGGCGGTATGTAACCTGACACCACATAACAGTACTCCTGCCCTGTGACGGCGGTATGTAACCTGACACCACATAGGCCCTGTGACGGCGGTATGTAACCTGACACCACATAACAGTACTCCTGCCCTGTGACGGCGGTATGTAACCTGACACCACATAACAGTACTCCTGCCCCGTGACGGCGGTTTGTAACCTGACACCACATAACAGTACTCCTGCTCCGTGACGGCGGTATGTAACCTGACACCACATAGGCCCTGTGACGGCGGTATGTAACCTGACACCACATAGGCCCTGTGACGGCGGTATGTAACCTGACACCACATAACAGTACTCCTGCCCTGTGACGGCGGTATGTAACCTGACACCACATAACAGTACTCCTGCCCCGTGACGGCGGTATGTAACCTGACACCACATAACAGTACTCCTGCCCCGTGACGGCGGTATGTAACCTGACACCACATAACAGTACTCCTGCCCTGTGACGGCGGTATGTGAACAAACCAGACAGACAATCAAGTGATGGACCAGAAACCCAGTCACACGGAAGCGCATAAACTGACTTAAAACCAGAAATGATATGTAAACTGTGCAGAAAAGTGCAGAAATTCTGCATGGGAAAAACATGTAAAATCATCCGCAACGACTTAATCCGTTGTAATAAGAAAACATGTGTTTGTACCCAAGCTGGTATTAAACATTGTAATTTCAATGTATCACGCAACGATAATAGCAAGGGAAGAAAGGTCTCTCTCTCTCTCTCTCTCTCTCTCTCTCTCTCTCTCTCTCTCTCTCTCTCTCTCTCTCTCTCTCTCTCTCTCTCTCTCTCTCACATACACCTTGTATTGTACTTTCAATATCATTATACAGGCGACTTGTGCATTTTAAACGTCACATATGGAACGGCCCATGTAAGTCGCTTGTCCCCATTCATAAATGACCTTGTAAAGATAGCGAAACAGGGAAGTTAACCCCTTACATGTGAATAGAAGTTCGGCATTCAAGGGGCGAAGGTGTCAATGGCTGTGGGCGCCTGTTTCTGATGAGCAAGAGGTCCACTTTGTAAGCTTAAAACAGGATGATCAACAGGCCTTGGACAACTGATACGAGTGCTGAGCACTCAGCACTAAGCAAGTCCCACGCCGTCGAGAAGCTAATGAACCCTATCACCGAGCTCGACCGCCCCATCCACCAAGTCGCCTCGTACAAGTAAGACATGGTGAATATGGTATTCTTTCATAATGTTATTGTTCATATAATTTGTGTATACTACAATGCCCTGTGGTAACGCTGTCTTGAAATAAATAATTCTCAAACTGCCGTTTTCAAGGCACGAAAAGACAAAAATCAAAATTGTCACTCTCAACTGAATATATCTGTGAAATACATTTGTGAAATTATTTTAAACCGAAAACCGCTTTTGTCTTGTCATTTTTTACTGCATCATATCTTATAATATCAAAATCTTACCAACAATGAATAAAGTATGACAAGACTCTCATTGTTCCCGATTCAATATGGATATTATATGTGTCTTTATGTTATATTTGAACTAGGTGTTTCCCACTCAGCTATAAATAATTCCAGGTAATGCCTGTAATCTGCATGTAACTGCAAGTTGTAAATGTTTATATTCGATAGTAAAAGATGCAATCTGGAATATGGATTGGTGTTCGTAGGGAATGATGAAATGTTGTACGTTTAAAAAAGTAACACAAATATTTCCTGATATACAGAGAACTGTATGCATAATACAGCCTGTGTCATTACTGAAGGGTCACCAAGGTGTGTCGGGTGTCAAACATGAACAAAGGCCAACAAGCATCAATACGAGTGTGTTGACAATGTGATTAACTGTTGAAGAACATGTTGTTTATACCTATGTCACACCGTTTGGATGATTTTATGAAACTGGAAAATTAAAAACTAGGGTAACGAGAGAACTGGAGGAGGTCACCTACAAAATTAATGATCGACAGATGTAGGAAAATGCTTTTTTAAATATTAAAAATAAGTTGAAAAAACCGAAACATTTAATCATGAAAATAGCTCACTCATCACACGCTGGTTTTTGTTTCACTTCCACAGATTACTTCAGCTCAAGATTCTCTCTAAGTTAGCTGTGAAATATTTTATCTCTTTAAGGATGTACATGTATGTTAATGTAGCTCTAAATTATACGGTCAAAGATATATTTATTCTCGTCCTTGATATTTTACGAATGTAAAAAAGCTCTTGAAACAGTGTCTCTATCATCTTTTTAAACAAAATTTCTGTTTCGTTTTGCATGTTGGTCCTTTCAGACCTTATTTACACGTTATCATAATATAGAGACGGTTCTACTGCTATATGATCTGTCTAATTTGACAATTTCAATTATATGGCCGTAGCAAATGAAAGCGCATTTTACTGGAACAGTTAAAAATAGAGAATATAGAGAATACAAATAATACATTATTCAAACTTCTTTATTGGTTCCCTTTACTTTAAAGGTGTAGACATCGTTCATGGATGTGATTTACATGCAATGTACATTTAATTAACAGAACAGTCGTGTTTCACATAAGAAAATATAATACCTTGCATCCTTCCGTGACATTGATATAGATAAAAGGTGGTAGGTTGGTTGGTTGGTTGGTTTGTTGTTTAACGCCGCACTCAGCAATATTACAGCTATATGACGGCAGTATGTAAATAATCGAGTCTGGACCAGACAATCCAGTGATTAATACCAGGAGCATCGATCCACGCAATTGAGATTGATGTCAGCGAGCCAGACCACCCGGTCCCGTTAGTCGCCTTTTACGACAAGCATAGTCACCTTTTACGGCAAGCATGGGTTGCTGAAGACCTATTCTATCCGGAATCTTCACTGGTCTATATAGAATAAAGAATAATTATTTCATTATATGATTCTTATTCCAATAAATTTAGGTGCTATGATTTCTCCTCAATAATGTGACACTTGTATGCCTTTAATTATGGTCATTTTATACCATCTATATCATCTACGTTTAAAGTAAAATAAAGGGATACAATTGTTGTTGAGGACTGGGCACTCGGTGCATACTTCGATAAAATATTCATTGCCTGTTCTTTCACTTTGATTTGGAATACATTTGTTTCTACTGGATAAGAAGAAAACCTATGACCTGATTCATCCATATCCAGACATGAACAAAGATAAACATAAAAAGAAATAAGAAGATAATTCTTGGTGTATAAAAAGGTATCTGAATCGCAAGATTTGCACAGAGAAACTATTTTGTGCTTTCTTTGCAGATTCAAAAGTAATATATAGAGCTCAGGTACGTTGCTCAAGCAAAAGGACCAAGGTTTGTGGCAACTAGAATTTCCCCATTCATGAATGACCTTGTGAGACACCAAGTCTGATAAACAGGGAAGTTCGGCATTCAAGTGGTTAAGGTAACTTGTCAAGAGCTATGTTGGCCTGTTTCTGATGAACTTCGGCAGCAGCTTGGACGGTAGAAACAGAGGATGATCAATAAGTCTTTGGACACGGATACGATGGTTATAGAAACATATGAAATGGGATAATAAAATCACGAAGGACCAAGGAAAGTTCAATTATAAGATGTAAATGTGAGTTGGGATATGGGAGTGGTTGTATGTGGTCGGAAGACTCACGGCGTCCACCATTATCACATTGAGTTAAACTTATTAATGTA
Organism: Haliotis cracherodii; assembly: GCF_022045235.1. NCBI lineage: Eukaryota > Metazoa > Mollusca > Gastropoda > Lepetellida > Haliotidae > Haliotis > Haliotis cracherodii. The sequence goes on along the minus strand of NW_027266296.1, from coordinate 1,478,221 downwards.
TGTTCATTGATATTTATACAATTATCATATTGATTTTAAGTTATTCATGCATGTGCATTGATTTTTACATTTCAAATTAATCTAATTTCTCTCCTCCACCCTGCTCCAAACAAAGACTGAAGGACTTCTTACTGTATATTCAGAACGTAGCAAACTAGTTTTCACATTTGCACTACGCGGTCATTGTATAGTGTCCTGAAGTCTTCTTACAGTTTATCACCATCAGCATGACTGATTCGATTGAATTTCAGCTCGGATCGGAAAGTCAAAACAAGTTTAACTTAAAAATAATAATGCTTATCGGTCGATATCAGATCACCAATATACCTGAAACTTAAGTTTAGTTTCATGGCCAAATATCCTGTTTTGACTGCCAATCCGAGCAGAAATATCGACTCATATGCACAAAGAAGCAGATCAACTAGAAGGGGAGGAGAATTGGTGCCAATGGAGATTCCTACTTTTTGCCTAAATGTCTTTTCCAAAAATCTTACAGTAACGTACTGTTATATTCACTGTAATTATACCATGTGCTCTGTTGAGGGACCAGTTACATCGTAGTAGACAAAAGATATTTCCAACCCAAACATATTGTAATATGATACGATTATTAGAGTGGCTTATTTATTGTTATAAAATGGAAATTAACATCTTTTTTATATTTTTGAACTGCGTCTCGTTTGCATGTGCATGGGACTGGTGCCGCCCGTGGGGCAGGATAAAATAACATTTTAGCGAACACCTGGTGTCATAAGTATTTGATAGTTTTTTATAAATACGGTTATAACATAGTAGCAATCGTGCAATGGACCCTGCTTTCAGCATTGTTATAAATATGGAAGAGACGTGTCCCCTCCATTTAACTGAAACATTTCAGGACAAACTCGGTGACGTTCCTCTATCAAGTTGTATCAACAAATAAATGCTTAAATAGCTAAACTGAGTCGAAATATTAGGCCATATTGATCATATTGACTTTTTGATCCACATAAATTCACGGTTCCGGTTTATTTAAGGCAAATGTGTAATTTTTTCCTTGTTTGAGAAATGTAAATAATATGAGAGATTACATATACATTATCTGATAAACTAAACAGCTGCACTATTTACAGTTTCACTATAACAAAAAAGTGCACAGCTAGTTATAAGAACAGTTGATTATTAAATCTGAATTTCTATGGCTTTTGGTTACTTATATTTGTGAAAGTAAGTAACATTTTGAAAAAATATTTGCACAGATACATTTGTATTTGCCTTTTGTTCCGTGATGTAACATACACGGTGTGTTTGTTGTGGGCCAACTTTCCATGTATGAAGTCCATTACACCAGCCACTGTAGTAAGCGTTAGCTAGACTTGTATTGGAATGTCTTTTCTATTGGTCGAGATTAAACGTAAACCGAGCAATAACATAATAATTATATATTTAGAAAGCCTGCGTAGCTTCATCTGAACTGAAATTTTAATAAGAGCTATTTATAGTTGAACCACACCATCTCAAAAGTTTAGTTATTCATATTTTTTGACATGAACATTGAATTAAACGAAAATATTATTGCTAACTATCTGAACAGCTAATTAACTTTAAAAGGTTTATAGAAATGTCACTTAAACCATATCAATGATTCCAACAGTAACATATATCATTTTGTAATGATAAAATCATCACTTTGAAACATTGTGCATCAATAATCGAGATGTTTCTCTATTTCTACAAATATAAACATATAGGTCAAATATCAGTGTGTCTCAACTAGTTGGATGTACGCTCAAGCTAAAAACAGGAATTATTAAGTTAAGAAATCGTTTTATTTGTATGCTTACACAGATGGTGTTGGTTAGATATAGTTGATATATATATTTGAAAATCTAACGAGATTTGTCCTAAATAACACCTTTGTTTAACGTTTATCAATGGAGTCTCCTTGACTTTATTCTTCTATATGTTTGCAGGTGCATTCGAATATATGGTGAGAATGACAGGAAGTCTTTAAAGTACATATATAACTTAAGTGTTATCCATTTATCTTGCCTTTGTATGCATCAGGTGATGTAGGGATATATTCAGTGTAATATAATTATGATTTTAATAAATGTATCTATTAAGTCTGTATTAATCAATGAAAATATGGATATTATCAAAATCCATCGAAAAGACCAGTTTGTGGTCTTAGATGAGATTAAACTGGTGGTATTAGACAAGGCAATACACGTAGCCCACGACTAGAACAACTGTTGCTATTACGTGAAATCTCAGGTCGCCTCTTGTACACCTCTTTTCATAGTCAAGCATGACTGTCAGACATTATGTGGGGCTTTATTATCAAGGTTAAACTCAGTATTCGGTTGCTGAAAGCCGAATGTATTGAACTTTTTTCACAGTAAAGGACATTGTTAAAGAACATATCTGATGTCGGGGCCTTCATCATGCAATGTAACAGTGTAATCCAACATGACTTCTCGTTTCAGACGGATAAGGTTCATTTGCAATTAACTATTTGGATGTCAAACATCGCTCACGCAATTATATTTATCATAACATGTAAAAACACATTCAAGTAATACTCATCTTGTAATATTGTTTAGATTTCATTTGTCATCATAGCCTTTTCTTGAATGAACGTCGAAAATGTGTTGGTGAAACACACACACACACACACACACACACACAGAGACGCACACACACACACAGACGCACACACACATAGACACACACAGACGTACACACACACACAGACGCACACACACACACACAGACGCACACACACACATATATATATATAGATATAGATACAGATATAGATAGATATAGATATATAGATATATATATATACTACTAATAAAAAATATAATAAATATATTACCAATATTTGTTAGAAATTTAATCTATCCTGAACGGTCCTGCAATAAATAGAGTTTAAGAGAATCTAATTTAAAAATAAACATTCTGGGGGAGCATGACCCCTAACCCTTCTGGGTGGCCCTCGTAAAATTGTTTGGCTTACAATTAAATTAAATTAGTCTAGTTGCGACTCTGCCCTCCGATGCAGCGAATAAATGCAGCGCAAGTAATATGTCCTTTTCCCCAACTGTCTGCCTGATTTGTCTTGACTTTCATTAAACAATCTACCCCCTTTGAAGATCCGGGTTGGAACTGGTCTTCAACAACCCATGATTGTGGCAGATCGATGTTCATGATGTAGATCATTGGATTACCTGATCAGACTCTATCACGTACACACCCCTGGAAAAATGCTGAGTGCGGCGTTTAACAACAAACAAACAAGCAAACACCACACAATGCAAAAAGGCATATGGATCTTCTCTCTGATGGAAGTAGTGACAAATGTGATCAACTTGCTGTACCTCACTGTTTCCTGAATTGGTTGCACAATATTGATATTGACATGTCAGAATGTATAAAGGTTACTCTGTTCATAGGTTTCTTCCTTTAATGGGGCGGTCGGGTAGCCTAGTGGTTAAAGCGTTAGCTCGTCACGCCGAAGACCCGGGTTCGATTCCCGACATGGGTACAATGTGTGAAGCCCACCGTGATATTGCTGGAATATTGCTAAAAGCGTCGTAAAACCATACTCACTCACTCTTCCTTTAATGTATAGTTTAGAGGACTACTTCAGTTTAGGATTATCAATATAATTTTGATTATGATATTACTGTCCTTATCACTCCTTCATCATGTTCAGATTATTATAAATAAGTGTTTGATCATTATTTCATATTATACATTGAGAATGGTATGGTGTTTATGGAGATTAATTTTAACATTGGCAATTTTAATACAATTCTTAATTTTGTAGGATATTACAACATTCACACATTCAAATTAATTAGTATTATAATATTTGCATTATTGAATTTGTTTTATTTTGAAATTATTACAGAGACTTGATTAAGTGAAAATAAAATGTATAGTCCCTATGCTTCTAAGAAAACGTAAACTTGGACATTGGAATGTCTAGTCCAAAGAAAACCAGCCTGCTACCTTTTGAGTACCGGTAAAGCTTTCCCCCATAATATTTACAGTTTGAATGAAAGCAGAAGTCCGCAAAACCCGTATATACGTATTTCTTGTAAGTTTGTTTAATTAGAATATGTCTCTTGTTTGTATATGCATCAGGTTACAAATTGATACAACTTATTAATATTGAGTGAGTGAGTTTGGTTTTACGCCGCTTTTAGCAATATTCCAGCAATATCACGGCGGGGGACACCAGAAATGGGCTTCACACATTGTACCCATGTCGGGAATCGAACCCGGGTCTTTGGCGTGACGAGCGAACGCTTTAACCACTAGGCTACCCGACCGCCCCTATTAATATTGAAATAAGAGTTGTTAATAAGAAGAAAGCTTTTCCAAAATTTGAATTTATCAGGTATATAAAACTTGATTTCAAGGAGTATCATGGTCATGTAGCAACATCGCGTTATCCACAGATAGTCGGGAGATCCGTCGAAAATAACGTTGCGTCTCACATGAGATTAAGCTGGTGCATTATTGAATACAGTGAGGCACACGCCATAGGGACACGTGTGGCATATGCAGGTCTGTTTATGTGCGTCTCTATTCACAGTTAATCAGGCATAACGTTTGTGTTTGTATTCAAGTTTAAATTGAAAACCGAATGTATTGAAATTTGATCACACATTAGAAAACGGTTAAAAAAGAAAATCTGACTTCCCTGTGCATTCGGGAACGCCTTGTTTATTCAATGTGTAATCCAAATATGGTGGCCTCTCGATTTAGTATTCCAGTTAATCTCGCGGCTATGAGTGATATGGTATTGATTATTAATTTGTCATCCTGGTGTCGTTGATTTAACATGAATGGTGGTAAATTTTACTTATGCAGTGCAAGTTATATGTTCGATTATTGATTATTCGATTGAACTATGGCAGTATGCGGTTCCAGTAAGTGGAAAAATGTAAATTGTCAGTTTCACGACATATTGTATACGTATAACATAATTGAGTTGCTTAAATACAGGTTACAATGTGCAGAGACCATGGCCAGGATGATAGTAAGTGAGTGAGTGAGTATGGTTTTACGCCGCTTTTAGCAATACTCCAGCAATATCACGACGGGGGACACCGGAAATGAGCTTCACACATTGTACCCATGTCGGAATTCGAACCCGGGTCTTCGGCGTAAAGAGCGAACGCTTTAACCACTACTCTGCTCGTGGGTTTCACCGAAGCGGTAAACGTCTGAGACCTGCATCACTTCGGGCTTTCCTCCCACATTAAGCTGACACGCCGCGATATAACTGGAATACTGTTAAAAGCGGTGATAAACCCAACTCACTCACTCACTCACTATTCAGAATGAAAATATGGGACGTTTACGGCTTCTGGTCCACATGTCACAATCTGTTTACATAAGTAAGATTGATCCAATGTCCAATGTTTACACAACACTAATAATATATCTGTAAAATAACAACATTGCCCATCAGTTATTCTCTTTGAAATATGTCAACACCCATAGGGTGTGCCCGTACCCTCAAAAGAAATAAAGTGATAAAAAAAACTATTTCCGAGACGCACATGTATAACATCGCCGTGGTATTCATGCAGATGGCCCCTTACCCTAAATACCCGTGCTAACCGGTGCGTGACCTCTGTTTGTGTTGTGTTGGATAAGGATTCAGAAGTCGGCTGTTTGAGATGAAAGTGACACACTATTTCGAAGTCCTGTGTAACACAAATAGTCAGAAATAAGATGCTCACTGACCTTCACATAGTACATCCATTGCTACACCCAACCGTGAAACATCCATTTTGTTGGTCATTGCGATGATATATTTTCCACAGCTATTTAAAGCGGGTAAGTACATGTAAGAGAATGAGTTTGGTTTTACGCCGCTCTTAGCAATATTTCATAAATATCACGACGGTGAACTTAAGAAATTGGCTTCACGTGTAGCCATGAGGACAATCAAACTCGGGCCTTCGTCGTGACGAGCGAACGCTTTAACCGCTATTCTACCCAACCACCCCTGAAGTACATGTGCTTGTGTCAGATTGATTAGGTTTAAGATGATGTTGACTGTTATTGTATGGAGCAAAGTTGGAACTGCTGTTGCTATGATGACTGTCAGCTCAAAGTACGAGGGGTTCACTCTCACAAATCACAAGAGAAAAATCATAGTTATTACATTAATTGTTGCCACAAAAAATAAAAACCTTCCCCTGGTTACATAAATAAGAGGGAAGCTGTAACATATCACTTAGTGAAAAAACAAACAAACAACAAAACATCACATTTTATAACAATCAGTGTATGGTTTACATACCTTGTAGTTTGCAAACAATTATCCAACTATTTTGGGCGAATAGTCTGTCTCTTTTTGAAGAAGAAGAAGAAGGAGAAGAAGAAGAAGAGTTCAATACATGAGATAAACCTTTTGCACATGGACAGGAGGGACAACTGTTATACTACCTCAAAATAATATTTCTGATGCTTTATACAGGCAGATTTCTTTTCAAATATAAACAAAAAGTTTAGCCAAACATTTTTTGCTCGTGATGGTTACACGTACTTAGCTTGGTGTGTAGAGCTTTCTGTTTTTCATATAAAGGGGACAAAGTAATCTGAAATGGTATTCATCTTCAAATATATCATGATTACATTTATTTCACTAAAGTAAATCAGTATTGACTTTATCATTGTATCGAAACTGTTGAATACTTAATATATGGCTCAGACGTAGGAATGACATAATATGCGGATAAGATCTTCATTAGACATTCTCAGTGTATTCTTAGTATCTCCATGTTTCTAAACATGGTGCTGAAGATATCTCCCTTGTACTACCACAGTTTCACACACAAGATCATCTGATTCGACTGGCCCAATTCTCACCTGGGCAAGAAACAAGGCTACATTTGCTTCTGTGTCCTGTGTGTCTTGGTCATCTGTGTGTGTGTGTGTGTGTGTGTGTGTGTGTGTGTGTGTGTGTGTGTGTGTGTGTGCGTGTGCGTGTGTGTCTTGGTTGTCTTGGTCTAGATGAGACCCGTGAAGATTCCGGAGTAGAATAGGTCTTCAGCAACCCATGCTTGCCGTAAAAGGTGACTATGCTTGTCGTAAAAGGCGACTAACGGAATCGGGTGGTCAGGCTCGCTGACTTGGTTGATGCATGTCATCGATCCCAATTGCGTGGATCGATGCTCCTGATATTAATCACTGAATTGTCAGGTCCAGACTCGATTATTTACAGACCGCCGTCATACAGCTGGAATATTGCTCTAATATAGAATGTTGTAGATGTGTATTATTATTATTAGGTTTTGGTTACGCTCTCATTGTTTTCTGTTGTCGATTCTCTGTGTACTGTAGACATTTGACGCAATCTGTCACTTTTCATCGTTAGGTCTGCTTTCCTCTTTTGAAATGTCACACACTTGGGTCACGGAATGACGCGAGTTTTACCGAATGAGATGATTGGTTAAGATTAATCTTGATGCACATTCGCCACCACTCGCCCCTTTCCGTAAAGTGCAAGAAACCTGTATCCCGATGACTGTGTTTACATTCAGTAAAGGGCTAATTTCAAATCCGTTGAGCTTAATCTCTGATGATCACTGATGATTTATATCGGTAACGAAAGTTGTAAGTTCCATATCCTTTATGTACTAACATATAATAAATATGTTAAAGTAACAGAAATAGACACCAGTTCAAAATATATTACAGTTTGAAAATTAAATAGTTTTTAAAATTCAGTCCATTTGTTGTGTTTTAGCAGCTTTTTTGTAATGTACCAGGATAATAAATATATATCAAATTAATGACAATGAAAAAACATTTTTTAAGTTTAATTGAATTTTCTGAATGCAGAATTTTTGCATATGCCCATACCAGCTAGATTGAGTTTAGACATGTACAGCTGGGCTAGCATTTTGTCCACTATGGTTTTTTATATGAATCCCCGTGAATTTTGCAGTTTTATTATTTACACATTCAGGCTGAGATTCACGGCCGCGTACAAAAGGCAGCATGGAGCTATTTTCAGATCCACGTATTGAGTGTTTCACTAAGATAATGCCTACAAAAAACATAAAGAAATTTATACAAATAAAAAAAGTCATGGTTGGATTTGTTAGTTTGTTTGTTGTTTAACGCCGCACTCAGCAATATTCCAGCTATATCGCGGGGGTCTGTAAATAATCGAGTCTGGACCAGACAATCCAGTGATTGACATCATGAGCATCGATCCACGCAATTGGGATCGATGACATGCTTCAACCAAGTCAGCGAGCTTGACCACCCGATCCCGTTGGTCGCCTTTTACGACAAGCATGGGTTGCTGAATACCTATTCTTCCCCGGATCTTCATGGTTGGAGTAACGTTCGGCAATTCAGCCTATTTATCCCTATTTATCATTTAAAGACATATCTATTAAAAGCTCGCCTTCGTTCTCCAAATTCAGCTTTAACTCTTGATTAAATTCTCAAGATTTATTATTCTGTTAGTTATTGCAACTTCTATTGTATATTTATAAATGTTGAAATCCTTTAGAGCAATTTCAGTATCGTTATTTTTACTTTTTTTTCTTTCATTTTCTTTACTTCTTTTACGTCAAGTGCTATCATCCAAATCTAAATTGATATAAGTGTGTAAATTAATATCAGATTAATGCTAATCGTCTTTCATGTCGGATTAACTACACGTGTTTCTACCTGTACCACACATCAATGGACAGTTGAGACAAGGCCGATCATATATACTGATGGAAACGGACAAGGAATCAGTGAAAAATAGGGGGAAATAAGTTTTACATGTCAGTATATTTGAAATAGCGCGCATACACATTCAACACGTCCGAATCAAACGTTGAAAGGTGTTTGTGTGCATTGTTTCCAAAGCATATTGGTAGACAAGTGTTCCCTTATTAATTTCCATCAGTATATAATCAATTATTATATAAAGGGTAGGTCATTATGTTCATTAGTATGTGGTGAGCATAAATAGAGCCATAGCACTGCTCACAAAACATTAATCTAAAATGATCAATTTATCAGTTATTAAGTAGTTAAAAAAATAAACTAACAGAAATACTTTAGTTTTCATTTAAAGTAATGAAGTAATATTGTCATATTGACTTATCGCACTATCCGCTCTTAGAGGGAACAGTTGACGTATAAACTAAAAGTCTTTCACAGCAGTTTAAACTGGTGCTGGGATGGTGAACGAACAGGACTGGTATCGCCTTTACAACACGCTGCTTCAGTTCGTGCACATTTTATGATCTGTTTATGTACACCGTCTCTATTCATCACGGCTGGCGAACAGGAATCAGCTGTATTGCGTGAGGCCGTCTCGTCAAGATTAAATTGAACCAGTGTATGAATTAGTGTTACATGTTCACTGTCCAGGTGGGCTTGTCGACAACTAAATGACTGTTGTGTACAGCAACGCTACATCCGACCCGTGAAGACCCGGGGTAGAATAGATCTTCAGCAACCCATGTTTGCCGTAAAAGGCGACTATGCTTGTCGTAAGAAGCGACTAACAGGATCGGGTGGTCAGGGTCGCTGACTTGGTTGTTGCATGTCATCGTGTCCTAATTCTGTGGATCGATGCTCATGATGTCAATCACTGGATTGTCTCGTCCAGACTCGATATTTTACTGACCGCCGTCATATAGCTGGAATGTTGCTGAGCGCGGCGTTAACAACAAACAAACGAACCATATGGATGTAATGACAAAACAAAGGACGTTGCGAGAATAGGAATTTCTCCCTGGATTGTCCAAATCAAAACAAGGAATTTCGCCATGAAGGTTTAACTTCAGCTGCAAATATATCGCTGATTGATATCGTCCAATAATGGTCAAGCCTTCCACTGATTTACTCATCAGAACAAGAAATGAGAGAGATAGTGAAAACCGCCTCATATGTTTCACATATAGATCAATGCACAAAGATTCAGAATGATAAAAAAAAAAACTCTTTAAAAATGACAAGAGGATGACCTAAATTTCATAAATGGTGACATTTCCTTTATGTCGAGCAATATCTCAAGAAGATGAATATCTCATACGACTCTTGCTCAAAGTTGCTTGTTCAGGGTTACAGACTTCAGTCCCCTAGTACAATTTCCAACATATTTGAACATACGTTTCCACATTTAAGGCATCAGTGACCAAACACATGTCCGATGCCATAACTTGTATATGACTAACAGGAAGTCGACATTAGCGTTCTTGAGCTTTGCGGCACTAGTTTCGAAAAGGCGACTTCCATTCCAGACTATGCTTTTTAAAATATTTTGAATCAGTCATACAGCCCTAGCCGTAGTGTTATGTTTAGTTTTAGAGTTTGCATGATTCGGAAATATTTTCCGCAAACAATGTAACATAACAATATGAATATTTCATTTTTCATTACAACGTGTTTGTATCGTTATCTATCGTGAAGTTGTCCGATTTTCGATCACGAACGCTAATACAACTTAATTTCGTTTATCCAACATACTCAATAATCCGACATAATCATATTTAACCAACCATGTCGGTTTAACGAGACCGCACTGTATGTTGTCGTATTCGTTTAGTGGAAATTGAACTTGACTTTATGACGAATGACACCAACAGGGCCATCTTCCCGAGGCAAGTGAGTTAACTGACTATAAAAGTCCAGTTGAAACTGGACTTTTAAAGTCAGTTAACTCTCTTGCCTCGGGAAGATGCAACAGGGCAGGACACCCTCACCTTTCTGTTAACACCTGGTATCACCACTGTTAGATAGTGATTCATAAATACATTGTCATGGTACGATCGGAATCACACTATCGTTTTGGCAGAGTTGTCGTAGAACTATGGAATGAATGTTGTCACTTTTATTTAGAGTATGTGAACATTCCGGTCATGTTCTATTGTATAGAGATGCGGAAGTTTCATTCTTGCTCACAGAATAATAGTGAGTGAGTTGGGTTTTACACCACTTTTAACAATATTCCAGTTATATCACAGGGTGTCAGCTTATGTGGGAGGAAAGCCATGCAGGTCTCAGACGTTTACCACTTCGGTGAAACCCACGAGCACGGGTATGGTGCTGACAAACCTAGAAACATAATCGGGGCGAACCGGATTCGAACCCACAATCATACGTTTCTGGCGTGACCAAGGGACGCAACTCTGCACAGCGAATCGCGGCGCCTTAGACGACTGGGGCACCTGTTTTTCTCCAAGAGTAGATTTTGAAATGACTGATCTTAAGGCCACTTTTGGCGTTCAGAATTCCAATTCTATTAACTATAAACTTAGTACATATTTACAGTCATTAATAAACAGAGGAATAAACAAGCAATGATGAATGAGTAAACAAGGAAAAAACATTATATATAGAAATATCACTTTATTCCTTGCCAATATATTTACAACACAACACACAATGCTAATAGTTCCATGAGTCAAGTTCACAATAATGTAATGCAAAACTCAGCAGTTTGAAACATTACCTGAATCAGATATGTTGTGAAATATTGATCAATCATTATACAGGGAGCAGATATGCAACCTCTTGTAATATTCGATTCCCATGTAATAACTGGTCATAAAAATGGTATGGAAAGGGGTGTATCATTTTTAGCTCAAGGCACAACACACTTTGCAAATGTTGTCAAATATTTTGCCAAATTTCAAGCCATTCTTGTAAGCATTTATTTCAGCCTCGTCCAAATAATCTAAAAAAGATTTGTCTCGACTAACATATCGTCTCTGAGTGAATGAGTGAGTTGGGTTTAACGCTGCTTTCAACATTATTCCAGTTACATCACGGCATATCAGCTTAATGTGGGAGGAAAGCCAAAAGTGATGCAGGTCTCAAACATTTACCACTTTGGTTTTGTTTAATGAGACTTAAAGAGGCTACGACACTGTATTGAAGTGGTTATTTTACGTAACACAAAAAAACCCAAATATGTGTGCTCTCAAGGAGGAGGATCATCTATACATCTTACATCAGCATCATTATTGCACACATTGTCAACAGCAAAACAAATACCCTACTGCAGTGGGTATAACCAGAGGTATACAGACATACAGATATATATCCGATACATAAAACTTTACCTTCATTCAAGTGGTTCAGTTTATCCTCGTTTTTTAGCAACGTGTGTCCTTTAAATGGGAGCAACCCATTCTTGCCGTAAAAGGCGACTATGCTTGTCGTAAGAGATGACTAATTGGATCGGGTGGTCAGGCTCGCTGACTTGGTTGATGCATGTCATCGATCCTAATTGCATGGATCGATGCTCATCTTGTCAATCACTAGATTGGCTGGTCCAGACTCGATTATTTACAGATCGCCATCATATAGCTGGAATATTGCTGAGTGTGGCAATAACCCAGTAACACGAGCACGGGTATGGTGCTGACAAACCTAGAAACATAATCGGGGCGAACCGGGATTCGAAGCCACAATCATAGGTTTCTGCCGTGCCCATGGGACGCAACTCTGCACAGTGATTCGCGGTGCCTCAGACGACTAGGCCACCTGTGCCCCCGTTAATGTTTTGAGTAGGTAGAAACACTCATTATAACCTTCAAACTACATCGCTGTAGATACTGAAATAGTTTTCTTCATCAATATACTCTACTGGCATATATGTTAGGCACTGAGAGAGTGCAACACAGCTACATTGAATGGTTACACACTAGTAACTGAAGCAAGTCTACTCCACACTGCTCATTGCGACACAAAAGATTTGACAGGTACAGAGAAGTGTCAAATTTAATGTTCTCTGTTGTTCGTATAGCTTGAATTATGCACTCATGGTTGATTTCCTTCCTTGATGTACTGCCACACAAAGTTCTTGTCAATTAATATTGACATCAGCAGTGATGTAGATGTCAAATCAGCTTTTTCAATCAGAGGTGGTTATTGCGATTTGAAACCTCTGATTACTGTGTATCACCACGCACACACTACTTTAACCCAGGTCACCACAGGGCCTGAATAATATACATACATCGACATAAATGCACTCAAAACCAATGTGACCCATTTAATTAGCCTTCAATACCGATGACTGAACGTTGTCAGTGGAGGTGACAGAGATGCCAAACCTAAATTGGTGCAGTTATGGATATCTTGGATTAGTGGGATCTAAAATTTGTCTTAAAAAGTTATCACCATCATCATGATCAGTATCTTTTGCATAACATTTTACTAATTTATATTTTTTCTCTCTCAAAACTTTCAACCTTTCCATCACAAGCTACAAGTGATTACTTATTGATTATTAATTGATAACTAATTGGTTATTGCTCTAAATTACCGTCAATATTTTTTCACAAAATTTGCAATATTACACTTGGTCATTTTGGCATTTGTTTTTCAAACTATGATTCCGCCATGACTGTAATGGCCGGCATCTCGGCATGAAGATAATGCATGACCCCCAACTGAATAATAGCATGCAAATACAAGATGATATTACTCAACAATCTTTCCAGATGACAGACAATATGTACAGCACATGTATCTCAGTAAGTATATATACTATATTCAATAAAAACTAAATGTATCACACATTTTACATGAGGCACAAGCAAACAAACATAGAAACAAACAAACAAACATGAGGCACATTTATGTAATTACGCATACTTGCATTAAGGCTTGATATCACGTTCACATCTTCTCAACTGACTTCTTGTGACAAGCTCAGTTATTCACAAATCTGTTCTTTTGTGGATTAAATCTTGACCAATCTATATTTTATACAAAGTATGTATAGTTAAAAACATTGAGGGCAGCGATGATATTACCCTTGGATGGAGCATGTGGAGCCAGTGTTGCTGCATTTACAAGCATGGAATACTCATACCCACTGCCAATATGACATGTCTAGATGTGTGCAAGGCAAGATGTATTAACGACTTTTAAGATCTTCTCCGGAAATGAGCACTACCGCCATTTTCAGTCTCAGTCTAAATTGTTGCTATGGAAACAATAAAAATTTGTTAAATCCCAACCTACCAAAAGGCACCACGAGACCTATCTGTGGGCCATGTTTGTTGGAGAAATATTGTACTGTTTTCAAGATCTGCTCAGGAAAAGAGCACCACCATGACGGACGGAGGGAGGGACGAAAAATCGGAAGGATGGACAGAAAGCACCGATTCCATTATCCCCCTTCCACTTTGGGGGGGATAATATGCCCATGGTCACCTGGCTCATCTTTTATCATCCTGGTCACTAGTTCTCCCCCTACATTTCAAGGTGGACACTCAGGGTCTTTTTTCACTTAAGAGGATGGTGGAGTAGTCTCCATGGGTAGTTGGGTACAATGTGTCAAGCCCTTTCTTGGTGTCTCTTGCTGATAAGTGGAATATTGCTTAACAATGGAAACCAACCTCACTCACCCACCCACTTCAACAAGGCTATAAAACAGTGGTCTGTACACAATAGGGCATGACCTAGTGTTTGATATTCTGGGTAATGTCCACACACTTTATCAAGGCTATACCCTAGTGGCCTGTACACAATAGAGCATAACCTCAGGCTTGATATTCTGAGTAATGACCACACACTTTATTAAGGTTATACCACAGCAGTCTGTACACAATAGGGCATGATCTAGTGTTTGATATTCTGGGTAATGTCCACACACTTTATCAAGGCTATACCCTAGTGGCCTGTACACAATAGAGCATAACCTCAGGCTTGATATTCTGAGTAATGACCACACACTTTATTAAGGTTATACCACAGCAGTCTGTACACAATAGGGCATGATCTAGTGTTTGATATTCTGGGTAATGTCCACACACTTTATTAAGGCTATACCATACAAGTCTGTACACAATAGGGCATGACCTAGTGTTTGATATTCTTGGTAATGTCCACACACTTTATTAAGGCTATACCATACAAGTCTGTACACAATAGGGCATGACCTAGTGTTTGATATTCTGGGTAATGTCCACACATTTTATTAAGGCTATACCATACAAGTCTGTACACAATAGGGCATGACCTAGTGTTTGATATTCTGGGTAATGTCCACACATTTTATTAAGGCTATACCATAGCGGCGTGTACACAATAGGGCATGACCTAGTGCTTGATATTCTGAGTAATGTCCTCACATTTTATTAAGGCTATACCATAGCGGCCTGTACACAATAGGAGCATGACCTAGTGCTTGATATTCTGATTAATGTCTTATCATTTTATTAAGGCTATACCATAGCGGCCTGTACACAATAGGGCATGACCTAGTGCTTGATATTCTGATTAATGTCTTATCATTTTATTAAGGCTATACCATAGTGGCCTGTACACAATAGGGGCATGACCTAGTGCTTGATATTCTGAGTAATGTCCTCACATTTTATTAAGGCTATACCATAGCGGCCTGTACACAATAGGGGCATGACCTAGTGCTTGATATTCTGATTAATGTCTTATCATTTTATTAAGGCTATACCATAGCGGCCTGTACACAATAGGGCATGACCTAGTGCTTGATATTCTGATTAATGTCTTATCATTTTATTAAGGCTATACCATAGCGGCCTGTACACAATAGGGGCATGACCTAGTGCTTGATATTCTGGGTTATGTCCAATCAACTAGTCCTGAGCTGATCCAAGTTAGTCACCTCTAACATGACGAAATTACTGGGACTAAATCGCCTGAGCATTCTAAGCTACCGGTAAGTGCCTTAATTTTCACATTTTGTTTGTCAAATTGAAATTCTATTCAATTCAAGTATCCTGTCATTACAAGAGTGAGAAAATAAGAGGAGCTTTGCAGTTAGTCTGCAATTAGAGACAAAACTGTAAACAAGTAAACATTCTTTATAACTTCGATCTGTCAAAAATCTTTTTTCAATTCACTACAATGACCTTCCCACAGAAAAGCACAAAAAGATACATGTCACAACATTTTGGGTTGGAGTGAAAAAATATAAAAAAACTTGTCTAATGTCTGCGACTACAGTGATGGCAGCGATGACACAGCAGGGCACCAATGGTGTCCCCTGCTCATGGCAGCAATGGAACCAGGAGAGTATCGATGATGTCACTGTATGAATCGAGCAGGTGGACCCAATGTTGCTGTATCAACAATGGACGAAGAAGAGAGGACACTATTCGGCAATGAAAATGTTAAAATCACTTACAAAAATCTGTATATGTGACTGACAATTAGATTTTTGGGTCCATATTGTAACTTGCAAGTTATGGACTTATGATATATTCCAGTATGTCAAAAATAAGTTGAATTTTCAATTTTCAACAGAAAAACTAACGTTGATCAAGTCTATGATTTGATACCAATGTTCGTACTGGTGCTTGGACAATATTAGGAATCTATTCCTCTAAACTCAAACATATGAGTTTCTGAAACACTTCAACCTGATCACAAAACTTTGAGTTGTTATAACACAGCCGTAACTTTCACAAAGAATGTTTAATCTTTTTCTCATTTCTTAAGTAAGTAAATCTAGAGTGCCAAAAAGTCGTTTACCCATATCCTTAACAATTCTCCAACTAAAATCATCACAGCCACTCCTAAAACTATAAACACCTAAGGCTAAAAAAACAATAGTCTTGGTTCTCAGGCATATCATCAAAAAGTCTGCCGCACATTTTGTTTTTATTTCAATTTAAAATTAAATTTTTTTTCCTAATACTTAAAAACAATGCAATCCAATATAGCACGCAGTTACTTCCCTTTACATACCCACTGCTTTACTGCACATCTCATGCTATGGTCATGGTGGCGATAGGAGTTTGTATGCCTGTTTATGTTGGAAGACCCTTTCTAAGGTTGATGGTACACAACTGTTTATTTGGTTACATACTAGTCTGAACCCCCCCCCTAAAAAAACAACAACAAAAAATACCGCCATCCCGCACTATATTTTCAAAAGTCATTGCCTGAGAACCAAATCTCTTATTTTTTAAGCCTAATTAACATGACAACCATACCACAATCAAAGGTTTTCCCACATAATTTCACCAACATGAAGACTGACCTGTTGTGTAATCCCAGTGTTCGAAATACCTGCCTGCCCGACCGTCCGAGATGGGTTGATTTCAACTCGGGCTGCCAGATTTTCAAATCCCCTTGCCCAACGGTCGGGTTATATTTCATATGTGACAATATTCTAAATATTTCCCAATGATAAGCATTAATTCACATGTAAAGATGGATGATAAAATGTAACCAAAAAGAAACCCCGTTAGCTTATCCTCAGAAACATATGATTATAGTGGGCAGGCAGGTTTTGGTCAGAGCTGGCAAGTATTTCAGCTAGCCAGTCCTGTGGTCTGGCTGAAATTTTGGGAGTTTCATACCCTGGTAATCCTCTCTCTCACATAAAGTAACCAAAATTAGGTTGATATAAATGTCTACCTGAGAACTAAAGGTTCAAGACTGACGTCCAGTCACTCAAAACATCACATGAAACATCGGGTGAAGACATGACATGACCTGGGGTCAGGAAAGTTCATAAACAAGTTGCTTAAGTGCTAAAAAATCACCTGAGGTTTCAAAATCAACATCTCCATAATAAGTACACACTTGAGTCCTTAATACCATCCCCCATCAAGGTGAGTTTGGTTTAACGCCTCTTTGAAAGGAATATCGGTTATATAACCGTGTGTCAGTTGATGGGACAGGAAAGCCCAAAGTCATGTAGGTCTAAGATGGTGAAACCCACAAGGATGGGTATGGTGCTGACAACACCAGAAAAATAATCCAGGCGATCCGTGATTCAAACCCACAATCATAGGATCCTGGTATTCCTAAGGGAGACAACTCCACACATGCATCATTTGATACACCTCAAGTTCAAGGGTAAATGAGAGCCAGCTATTTCTGTCCCTCTCACACTGATGAATCCAGCTTGGAAAAATCAATTATTTTACAGAATACAGAAGAATAAAATAAACCTTGAACAGAATTAAACAATTTTGGGACAAACTTAATTTTGATGTAAGTTTAACAAACAACCATGCATAATGTCTGATGTATCTAACAGACAAATATTATTTTCCTCACATACAACAACAGATTAAACAATCAATGCATTCAAAGTTTTGATCAACTGTATATAATAATTGTCAATTTACCCATTAAATGAGATCCTTTCAATAACTTTAAAATTTAAAGTTCATCTTGCTCCTGGGATCAGTTTGAGTTTGTGCACTTTTCTTCAGCTTTTTCTTTTCAGTCATGGAGGCAAATCTCACTCATGAAAGTCAACATGTATCCCGCAAACTTGTTACCATGACAACCTACTCCTCAATGGAAATGGAGAGCCCCGATTGGTCCACGCAAGCTTCGTACACTACAGCATCTTCCAGTCCCTGTAGAAACACAATGTCAAAATAAGAGAGTTTGGTTTAACGTAACCCTTAACAGAACTCTACACATCATGAAGGTGATGCCGGGCATGTACAACATGGAACTAGTCTGTCAATAGATATACAACTCAAAAGTCCACACAAACAGGATGCGATTTGGCCTGGAAGCTTCTTTTCATAACAAACAAAAGTAAACATTTGTTGTTGTCTCCTGACTTTCGGAGGAGTGTGAGCTAACAGTCTCCCTATCAGGAGTTGAGTAGTATTGCATGTATTTGAGTGAAGATAGGACTCAAGTTTTCACCGTTTTGGAAGAGATGGGAAGCCTGTATAAATCAAACATTATCTTCTTCCCATTCAGTGTCTTAACACAAACACACACATGCACTGGTTACATCACGCAATAAAAGTATTGTGGAAATCTTCTAAAGCTTTGCACGCATGCATGCTTTACATGCTCACATGTTTACTTTTGTCTATTATTACTTGAGTCAGTGAGTGAGTTGAGTTTAACGCCGCTTTTAACAGTATTCCAGTTATATCACGGAGGGTCAGCTTCATGTGGGATGAAAGCCTGAAGTGATGTAGGTCTCAGACGTTTACCACTTTGGTGAAAGCAACAAGAATGTGTATGGTGCTGACAAACCTAGAAACAAAATCGGGGCGAATATTATTACTTGAAATAAAGCATCATATTCTGATATCTGATATCAACACTCGTTGAGAAAAGTGGCAAAAATCCTGAGCAAGCCTCGGAATTTTTCCACTTTTATCAACTCGTGTTGATATATTTGATATCAAAAGACACTCGGATGAGATTCTCTATATCCCAAATATAACATGTGTTACATAAAAGTCAGCCCTGTATCAATATTGCCCCATGACGGAGGAGTGACATTACCTCAACAGTGGCGAGAAGCTTCTCCACCATGTCCTTGGAGCTTGGTTCCTTCATGATGCCCCACATGAACCCCCCTCCCCCTGCCCCCGCCATACACAGGCCGAGACTGTGGGGTCGCAACACCTCCATTATTCTCTGAATCACAAGAGTCTCGCATCCCGGTGCCATCCGCTTCTTCATTTCCCAATACTGGTTGGCGCAGGAACCAAGAGCTTCCAGATCACCTAAGGGAGATAATCCATATTTTTTTTTCAATGTACAACTGCCAGTCAATAAAAGGGTACATCTCACATTTTCAGATTTATCAGAGCTGAAAAACAATGAGTGAGTGAGTGAGTTAGGTTTTAAGCCGCTTTTAGCAATATTCCAGCAATATCACGGCGGGGGACACCAGAAATGGGCTTCACACATTGTACCCATGTCGGGAATCGAACCCGGGTCTTCGGCGTGATGAGCGAACGCTTTAACCACTAGGCTACCCGACTGCCCCTGAAAAACGATGTTGTACAGAGATGTTTATACTGATATAGACATTGGCAAAACAGGAGAAGAGTATGTAACTGACTGACTCCATTGTCTTGTGGCAGAGTGCCCACCTGGAAAGCGGAAGGCCCGGGGTTATACTGGCCGCGTCATACCAAAAGATGTTAAAAGATGGTACTTGTTGTTTCTCTGCCTGGTGCTCGGCATTTAGGGGCTAAAACAAGGACTGCTAGGCCTGGAGTCAGTATACTGTGTCTGAGTGGGGTATTCATGTTAAACTGCGACATGGCATCTCAGTGGGCTAGCACTATAAAATAGGTATCAGTCCGGACAAGCACAAGTGGCCACACACACATACATACACGTCGCTATGTAAGTACAATAATCTTGGACACGACGTTAAACCCTATTCACCTCACCCACCACCAATTACCATCAGTGAAGGCACGACCACATTCCCGCGCTAGCATGACCAGGGCATCCTCTGTTGTCACAATGTGGGGGTTGCGGGCGTACCAGTTCCTGATGACGTCCTGCAAGCAATATCACAAATCAACCACGGACCAGTGACACAAATATACCAGTATTACTGGGTATAGGCTGAGTTCTTAGATCAAAATATAAACAAGTGCAAAAGTGAGCGTGGCTCACTAATACCCCTGACCAGCCTAGTGTGTCAGTAGTTACAAATTAAATAGCTAGGATAGGGTTAGGGTTTGAAAAATTCATAAAAAAAAGGAAAATTAATAAAAAAAATAAATTTTCTTTTGACTGCATCCCTCCATATGACACATATTATATGTACTAAGTTTGAGATGAATCAACTGAATAGTTTAAGAGAAATCTCGCAGACAAAGTTTTCAGACAGACGTTAGGGTTTGAATATTAATACAAAAATGGAAAATTAATAAAACAAGTTTTTTCTTTTGACTGCAGCCCTCCATATGACAAGGATTATATGTACTAAGTTTGAGATGAATCCACTGAATAGTTTAAGAGAAATCGCGCGGACAAAGTTTTCGGACGGACGTTAGGGTTTGAAAAATTCATAAAAAAATGGAAAATTAATAGAAACATTTTTTTTCTTTTGACTGCACCTCTCCATATGACACAGATTATATGTACTAAGTTTGAGATGAATCCCATGAATAGTTTAAGAGAAATCACGCGGACAAAGTTTTCAAATCTTTAAAAGGCACCAGTTCACCACTAGACAGATCTGTACGACAAGTTTCATCAAGACATATTTAATAGTTAAGTAGTTCTGCTCTGGAAACAGTTCGCTCGCTCCTTCCCTCCCTCCCTCCCTAACTCACTCACTCAAACATACCTGAAGCAGATTCCTGGCGAGTCTGGTCTTTCCACTCGCTCCTTCCCTCCCTCCCTCCCTAACTCACTCACTCATACCTGAAGCAGATTCCTGGCGAGTTTGGTCCTTCCACTCGCTCCTTCCCTCCCTCCCTCCCTCCCTCCCTAACTCACTCATACCTGAAGCAGATTCCTGGCGAGTTTGGTCTTTCCACTCGCTCCTTCCCTCCCTCCCTAACTCACTCACTCACTCACTCATACCTGAAGCAGATTCCTGGCGAGTCTGGTCTTTCCACTCGCTCCTTCCCTCCCTCCCTCCCTAACTCACTCACTCACTCATACCTGAAGCAGATTCCTGGCGAGTCTGGTCTTTCCACTCGCTCCTTCCCTCCCTCCCTCCCTAACTCACTCACTCACTCACACCTGAAGCAGATTCCTGGCGAGTCTGGTCTTTCCACTCGCTCCTTCCCTCCCTCCCTCCCTAACTCACTCACTCACTCATACCTGAAGCAGATTCCTGGCGAGTCTGGTCTTTCCACTCTTTCCTTCCCTCCCTCCTTAACTCACTCACTCACTCACTCATACCTGAAGCAGATTCCTGGCGAGTCTGGTCTTTCCACTCGCTCCTTCCCTCCCTCCTTAACTCACTCACTCACTCATACCTGAAGCAGATTCCTGGCGAGTCTGGTCTTTCCGGTGTAGATGAGGACGAGTCGATCACTAAATTTCTGGACGTATCTTTCGGACACCTGCAGGTCTATCGCTTCCACCTTCAGGGGTAGCTGGGCCTCCGACACACCCAGCCTCACCCCCCCAAACAGACCCCCAATCTGGTCCTGCCACCCCCCACCTGTTGTCAACAGTTGCTCCAGATACAGCACCTGTATAGAACAATAGGGCATTGTACATACAGCACCAGTAGGGAACAATAGGTCATTGTGAAAATACACAAAATAAAGTAATAATGTTCTTATTACCACATATGGAGATGGGCTGATATAGGGGACGTAACTCTCAAGTGACAGGGTTCATTCAGTTGGATTTGTTTGTTTGTTTATTTGTTGTTTAACGCCGCACTCAGCAATATATCTCAGCTATGTGATGGCAGTCTGTAAATAATTGAGTCTGGACCAGATAATCCAGTGATTGACATCATGAGCATTGATCCACGCAATTGGGGTCGATGACATGCATCAACCAAGTCAGCGAGACTGACCACCCGACCCCGTTAGTCGCCTTTTACGACACGCATAGTCACTTTTACGGCAAGCATGGGTTGCTGAAGACCTATTCTATCCCTGATCTTTACGGGTCTCCATGCCGTCGGGGCACAAAGACACCGAGCCTGACCACGGATCCATTGGTTGCTGCAGACCAATTCAAGCCCAGAATCCCCCTGTGGAATTCTTCACCATAACATCCAATGTACATCTTACTTACAGCATGCACCAGTCCTTCAGGGTCACATGTCTTGCCTCCTGCTGTGAGCACCGCCCCCATGACGGCGCCGGCCAAGATGCTGCTGGTGCCGAGCCCTGGGGGAGGGAGAAGCAGACCTCATCACATCACAGCATCCTTACACCAGAGATGGAATAGTAGACCGTTGTACAAAACAACCTTAGCGCTAAGGTGATCATAACTCCCACGACAGTCGCCACGCTAAGATTGTTTCGTACAACGGCACCCTGGGTGGTGTACAAAAGAACCTTAGCGCTACGACTGTTGTAAGTCTATGTGAAGGTTTGGGAGTTACGCTCACCTTAGCGCTAGGATCGCTCTGTACAACACCACCAAGGCTTTTTTATGTTTCTATTTGGTGAATAGATTTTGACTGAAGAATTTGGCTGGTAGGTTAAAAAATACAAATATACGTGAGGGACGAACCATTTAATATTCTGAGAGGGGCCTGGGATGGTATTTTTCATGTACTTACCGGAGCCAGTGGGCAAGTTTGACCAGGATTGCATCTCGAAGCCTCCTCCATAGTTGTCCAGGAGTTGTTTGGCCAGGGACTTGCTGGACATCAGGTCAACGATGTCCGCACACACGAAGGAGGCCTTTAACAGAGCACCTGCACCGTGGGAGGGGAAGTTATTAAGACATGTATCAGAGTAAACATACCTGTTTGTTTGTTTGTTGTTTAACACATCACTCAACAATATTTCAGCTATGTTCTAGTGACCTGCAAATAATCATGTCTGGGACAGAAAACCAGAGTTCCAGTGATTGATATCATGAGCATCAACTGATCATGATGAACCAAGTCACCGAGCCTGACCTCCCATTCCCTGACCTCCCATTCCCTGACCTCCCATTCCCTGACCTCGAATTCCCTGACCTCCCATTCCCTGACCTCCCATTCCCTGACCTCCCATTCCCTGACCTCCCATTCCCTTCAGATCCCTTATCCTAGCATGAGGGTGCCAATCCCTCCCCTGAATCCCAAGTGCCATCTAATGTTTCATGGTCTCCTTTGCTCACCCACTGAATCCCAAATACTAGCTAACACAAATCTCAAATGTCAGAATTCCCTTCACAAAGTCAGCATGCAGATCATAAATATAAACTTATATTTCATGCTCCGTGGTCACAAAAAGGTGCAATTTGAAGTTTAATTACTGAAAAAAATATCAACCAAAAAAATCTAAAGGAATTTTTTAAGTAAGCTTTTATTTGTTTTTAAAAGTTGAATCTGCGTACGAATGTTTGGGTCCCACGTACACCACCACTGACCCCTGAATACCCTCTTAAAAAACCCTGGAATCCCAAATACCAAAAGAGAGTTGGCAGTCTCAAGCATAGGCCTTAATGTGGAATCCCCAATAGATATTTATTGTGTGGCTGGACGAGGGCAAGACGAGAAACTATGCATTAAATATAATACACAAAGAAATCCAACTATTTTCATAATAAAGACCTTTCCACACATTGAAGAAGCAGAAAGCATTCATGCTGTAACAGGTTATCTCCCTTTCATCATTTGGCAAAGTGATACTGCTTGAAGAAGGCACAGCCTAGATTTGCAAGAGTTATCTCCCTTAGACCAACTAAGCACAACAGATGTCTGTGTAGTGTGCATGTACTATTTGACTGCATCAGGCAGCAGCATTTATGAACTGTATTGGACAAACAAGTCCAAAGGTAGTCCTGGCATGACAGTTGTCAGTACTGATCACTGCTGGGGGAATTGTCACTTTTGTAATTGTATCACAACTAGGACAAGTAACTCGGGTACTCGGGTCAGGTGGGTCCTGAGTAGGACCCGGGGACCCACAGGACTACCCGGACCCGTGGTTAGTCACATGACATATTGTTTTATGTCGAAAACTCACTATAGCTCAGTGGCTACACTACAAGGCACTAATGTTCGCATTTCTTTCTCGTGATGCACACATTCCTTTTGGCTTGTATATGTTTGAGTAAAGATAAAGCTTCAGTCAACTTCAGTGAACGCATGATCTGATAGTTTGATACATGTATCTAAACAGTTCTTGCCAGGGCTGTGGTAAAACAATTCCCATTCTGACATTTTGTTCCTAACTCTTGAGACTTACAGTGGTTACCTGGGTAGGATCGGGTAATAGCGGGTCGGTACCCGGGTAGTAAATTTGCACTCGTCCCAGCCCTAATTAGAGCAGTTAAAACACTTTTGTAATACTTTGTCTGTTGTTTAACAACACACTCAGCAATATTCAAGCAATATATGACAAATGTCTGTAAACAATCAAGTCTGTACCAGACAATCCAGTGATTGATGTCATCAACATCAATCTACGCAACTGGGATAGGATGACATGCATCAACCAAGTCAGCGAGTCTGACCACGCGATCCCCTTAGACGACAACAAGCATCGATGCCTCTCACGGCAAGCGTGGGTTACTCAAGACCTATTCTAATCCGGCTTTCCACAGGGATTTTTGCAATACTAATTTCAATACCGAAACCAGACCATCCATACAATAGTTTCACCGATTGTTTAATCAGTAAACTGACATGCTCCACTCTGTCTCACCTGGGGTGTGGGGCTGGTAGTAGTCTTCAAGGTCACCTAGCTCCTTACACTCCACATACTGGCTCTCCGCAGTGTCGCTGCAAATCTCCAACTTGATCACAGGCCTATTGGATGTTCATAGGCATTTATAGGTGTGTAAGTGACTGTTTAAGTGGCTACCTCATTGCAGAGGCTAATATTTGTAGAAAAGTAATAATCGCCAACCCACCAAAAATGTTGAACTCTACCATTGCCACTTTACTCAATATTGCTGTTAACACCAGTACATTTCCGTTTAATTTTGATAAACACACTAGTGCAAGGTTAGCCGTAGTTTAACTGTGTCAAATTTAACATTTGCTAAGCATTCTGAACCAAATTCCATTTAGTGAGGTTAATTCCAATCTCATTAAAATCAGACCTCAGTTCTCGCTACCGCTAAACAAAGATCTGAGGACATCCCATTAGGGATCACATCAGAACAACCTTTCATCCGACCAATCAGAGCATCGCTTACCAGATTATGAAAGTGACAGTCGGAATGTGATTTCTGATCATGCAGCCTCGAAAAACTTTAACTCCGAACGATAGTTACGGGTTTAACGACTGTAGCCATTCCAGAATGTTCCTTTGTTCAGGTTTCAAATTTATAATCGAGAATTTGTCAAAATATGTTTCGAGGCGTAGTCGCCAATTTGAAATTAGTGCCGTAAAGCTCGAGAAAGCTGCCTTCTGATTGGTCATTCCATTGGTCTGTCAAAGTTTGCGCAAGGTCGGTCTGACGTGACCCGTAATGGGATGTCCTCAGATCTTTGTTAAGCGGTAGCGAGAACTAAGATCTGATTTTAATGAGACTGGGTTAAATCCTCAGATAATCTAGCTCTACACTGAAATCACAGCATGTTTATCTCCTGATTCAAACTTATTCCACTCTCTGATCATACTTACTCGGGTATTCTTCGTGCTTTTACTCCAATAGGTCTCTGAAAAAATACGAAATTAATCTTAGGGAAATGAGTGAAAAAGTTGAGTTTAACAATGCTTTGAACTGCTTTTGAAACAAGACGGGTTTTGGGCGCATGGTGGCCCAGTCGTCAAAGGTGCTGCAATTTCCTGTGCAGAGTTGCGTCCCTTATGTACACCAGAAACCGATGATCTTGGGTTTGCATCCTGGTTTGCCCTGCTTATGTTTCTAGGTTTGTCAGCACCATACATGTAATCGTGGGTTTCACCAAAGTGGTAAATGTCAGAGACCTGCATCAATTCGGGCTTTCCTCCCACATTAAGCTGACATGCCATTATATACATTGTAACTGGAATACTGTTCAAAGCAGCGTTAAGCCCAACTCACTCACAACATGTTTGATGTGGGAGGATGAGGTGTAGCGTTCAAGATTTTTGCACTTATATAGCGATGTGCTATTGTGCGTGCGTCAATACATGAATACCCCACTCAGACACAGTACTCTACTGACTCTAAGCTGACCATGCCTTGTTTAACCCCCTTAATGCTCAGCCCCAAGCAGGGTAACAATAAGTACCCTTTTTGACACCTCTTAGTAGTAACCACCGGGGATCTAACCCCGTATCTTCCACACTCTGGGCAGACGCTCTACCACTAGACCACAGAGGCAGTCAGGGATGCCTGAAGTGTTGCAGGTCTTAGACATTTACCACTTCGGTCAAACCAACTGGTATGATACTAACACAAATTAATAATATAAATCAGGGCGAACCGAGTGAAAGACAAGAACATAGGATTCTGGCACACATAAGGGACACAACTCTGCACAGAGGTTTGTTGTGCCTTGGACTACTCAGCCACGCCTATTTGGAATAAAACAGTGATGATGATGATGATGATGATGATGATGATGATGATGATGATGATGATGATGAAAAAGTACACACAGCATCATCATCAACCTACCTTGCCGTTAATAAGTAGTCCAACGATTGTGACAGCGCCGCCGTGTTCATATGTGATGGGGGGCGTGTCCGACCACCCCCCTGATATGTCAATACGGGCGGGGCATTCCGCCGTCACCCACTTGTTGATACGTGGCAGTGTTCCTTGTTGGGGTTTGAAAAACTGAAATGTATGAAGTTAAAAATACAAACAGTGGTGGTGTGAATTAGGGGAGAAGCGAACCCTATACTTCTAGGCTACTCCAACGCCCTTGTTCCAATAACCACTAGTGATACACAAAACTGAAAATGTGTGGCAGTTCATATATGTGAGCCATAAATAATCCTTTTTAAAGAAGTAAATATACAAATTTGCAGGACTGTTGAATGATTTTGCATGAGTCCGTGATCGTGTGGCCTTATCTCCAAGGCCAAAGGCTACCCACCGTCCCTCCTCCTCCTCCTGAGTATCAGTGATCCTACCTCCTTTGCTGTCATCACTGCCTGCCTGATGAGTATCTGTGCCGCTCCCTCGTAATGTCGCGCTGCCCTCACCAGGAGGTCGGGACGACCCAGCCAGCGCTCTCTCTCCTTGGCCAGAGCAGCCACACCCACTGCGAGGTCGTTAGTCTGGGAGGTCAGAGAAAATGTAAGACGATGAAAGACATTTATTAAAAACTAATAATAATGCAATCTCATTAAAATCAGATCTTAGTGCTCGCTACCGCTTGCTCCTATTAAATGTTACTGGCCCTACTCCAAACTAAGTGGCCTACAACTAAATGGTGGAGGCCGCGAAGTGGATGAAACTTGGGTCACGGAGATACCTAGCAGGGCTCTGGACAAAAACCTCCTCACCCCCAAAACGCCTGTTCCTGCCATAATCCTGAGATTAAATCTTGACTTCCATTTGCCTCATTTCATAGTGATTCATGGACAGATAAAGGTGTTGTTGTACACAACATTACAAAATGGCGGCCTGTTGTCATTCTACCCAGATGATCAACATATATCTTTCTTTGAGTTAACCATTCACACGACCTCATCCCCCCTTAATATTTTCTCATCGAAATGACATGATTCACAGGAAGTGTCCAATTAAAAAAGTCAAAAATACATGCAGAAGGGGTGAATGGGGTACAATGTGTGAAGCCCATTTCTGGTGTCCCCCGCCGTGATATTGATGGAATATTGCTAAAAGCGGCGTAAAACCATACTCACTCACTCCACTCAGACACAGTATACTGACTCTAAGCCGAGTTTTAGCCCCTTAATGGCGAGTGCCAGACCGGGCAACAACAAGTACCATCATTTAACGTCTTTTGGTATTATGCAACAGGAAATGGAACCCCAGACTTTCTGCTCTCCAGGCAGATGCTTATCTATGAAATTCACTTCATCCATAAAGCAAGTGTGAGGGTGTATGGTTTTGTGCCCCTTTTAGCAATATTTAAGCAATATCACGGCGAAATGGGCCTCACACATTGTACCCATGTTGGGAATAGAACTCAGGTCTTCGGGGTGACGAGTGAAGGCTTTGACCACTAGGCTACCCGACCGCCCCATTTGAGACATGAAATGTGAAAATTAACATATTACCTCTTGGCATATTAAGCAACGGGGGATCGAAGCCCCGACTTTCTGCTTTCCAGGCAGATGCTCATCTATGAAATAAACATCCTCCTCGAAGCAAGAAAACATATTGGCCTGGCTTTAAGACATGAAATGTGAAAATCAACTTGTTAGCTCTTGGCATATACTTGCAATTGACGCATACAATAACAGTCAGCGCAAAACTTCAAGAAACCAAGGACACAATTTTGAGCACAATTGTGCCCACTTCATCAATGCCTACTTCCAGATAGCCAAAAGCCTTGGACCAGGACTTGTTGGCTGCAGGGCCACTCCGCAGGCCCCCCTTATTCGCGGCCATACAGCCAAGGACGTCCGCGATGTTGGCCAACGTCCGAGCAGCGATACCCGGCGACCTTGTGCTGCTAGCAACTGAAACCAGACATTACAGACAACTTCATCACTTCAGATGATCCTGTGAATGTCTGATAATATCTAAAATGAAAACCTACGGACAGGTTGTCATACTAATACCGTGAAGATATTCTTGCATAGTAGTATTTCCTTAAATAGGTGAATGTGCAGGATTCATCTCAACCTGCTCAGACGCTCAGATGTTGTTAATGCAAGAACGTCCTCATTCAGTCTTGCTTGACAACGGTATAAGGATCTATTCCGAAACGTCGCCTTTACAGTAGTAGGTGGTGAGGTGAAATGGGGTTTAACGTCACGTTCAAGATTATTGCACTTATATAGCGACGTGCATGTATGTGTGTGTGTTTGTGTGGCTGCTTGTACTAGTCCGGACTGATGCCGATTTATAGTGCTAGCTCACTGAGATACCATGCCGCAGTTTAACATGAATACCCCACTCAGACACAGTATACTGACTCCGAGCCGACCAGTCCTTGTTTTAGCCCCATTATGCGAGCGCCAGACAGGGTAACAACAAGTACCATCTTTTAACGTCTTTTGGTATGACGCAGTCGGGGATCGAACCCCGGACCTTCCATTCTACGGGCGGACGCTCTACCTCTAGACCACGGAGGCCGTCCTTTACAGTACTAAAGAAGTTGTTATCCATAAAGTGTGTCTACTTTGTCATCCGTCAACTTCGTTGTTTAATTGCAAATTTCAAAATTTCATCGACCAAGTTTCTTATCTACTTGTTTGTTCACTTGAAGCGATAGGATGTAGTTTTTGACTGCGCACACACACAAAAAAGCAATTTTCCTAAACTTGTACCTAAGAATAGGGGCGCGTGTGTACCCAAGTGCCCACTATACACATGAAACTATGGTATTTGCACCTTCATCTAGGGATTTGAGAATCGTCTGTGAGTATCCCTCGACGCTGGCACTGTTGTAGACATTGCGGAATCCCTTGTGCTGCTGTTTGGTCAATACGTTGCATATTTCATGGTTGCTGATGTTGTAGAAGAGTTCTCTGGAACCAAAGTCAGTCATATCAACTAGCAGGCCGGCTTTCGAGAGGTAATATTTCACATCAAATCACATTGGTAGCCGCTTTGGGTTTAATGCCGCTTTAAACAGTATTCTAGTTACATCGCAGCGTGTCAGCTTAATGTAGTAGGAAAGCCAGAAGTGATGCAGGTCTCAGATGTTTACCACTTCGGTGAAACCCACTAGCACGGGTATGGTGCTGACAAACCTAGAAACATAATCGGGATCGGGATTCGAACCCGCAATCATAGGTTTCTGGTGTGTCCAAAGGGACGCAACTCTGCACAGCGGATCATGGCGCCTTAGACGACTGGGCCACCCATGCCCCTATACACAAGAGGAAAAAGAAATTTATGGATTCATCATTCACCTGATGAAGGCGTAAGTATATACTCCGAAATGTTGTGTTCCTCATAATAAAGAAGTCCATAAATTTCTCTTCCTTAGTATTGAATGATTTTAATTTCAGATGTGAAACTAAGCATGATAGTAAGCATGCTTATTGAGAATATTCTTTATTATTTGCTACACATGCTATTAGTAACCATAGCAACACTGATCCAGTCAATGTTTATTTGCATGAACGGAAAGAATTGGTTTCAATTCAGACTTACCGTCTCTGTTCAAATATTTTACCAGCATCAGTAAAAGTCTGGATTTCTTCCAGAGAGAGCCGCCATGAAGTGCGCCACCTGGTGGTAGAAAAGACATGCATCACGCATAGAGCCTGCTATAGCTTTTTGTGTAGAATATTTCCTAATGAATATGGTAAGGTCAGGTGAAATGGGCTTTAACGTCACGTCCAAGATTATTGCACTTATATAGCAACGTGCATGTACGTGTGTGTCCGGACTGATGCCGATTTATAGTGCTAGCTCACTGAGATACCATGCCGCAGTTTAACATGAATACCCCACTCAGACACAGTATACTGACTCCGAGCCGACCAGTCCTTGTTTTAGCACCTTAATGCCGAGCGCCAGACAGGGTTACAACAAGTACCATCTTTTTAACGTCTTTTGGTATGACGCGGTCAGGGATCGAACCCCGGACCTTCCGCCTGGAGGCGCTCTATAATGAATATGGACTATCACTCTGGGACAAGGTTTCAGGAAATAAATCTAGCCTGCGTTTAATATACAGTTGAAACCTGTATTGTTTTGCTTCCGGAGAAATCCAGACAGGAGTGAACACATTTCAAACTTGGTTAAAGCAGCAATGTAAATTTTCCCAAGTATATTACAAAACATGATTATATTGCCATTTGAAATGTACATGTATTTCCAAGCATTTGTAGTGATTGCTGCAAATGGGGAAACTTTTGCACCATGAAATTACTATGAGTGGCTTTATAGATTAACTGCTTCTAGATATTTTGTGACACACTGTTAACATTAAAAGGTTAAAGCTACTTTTATAGGTGTTATATTTGATAAGTAAGGAGCGGCATGATGAAATGGTAACTCAGTGTCAGTCAGTGCTTTTTTTACTATAGCTAGATGAATGAGTTGCTGTAGTTAACAATTGAGCTTGGAGTAGCATGTTTATCTCACAGGATAGACTGTGAATGTAGTGTTCACACTGTCTGTGAGTTGGAGGAATGTGAATGTAGTGTTCACCCTGTCAGTGAGTTGGAGGAATGTGAATGTAGTGTTCACCCTGTCAGTGAGTTGGAGGAATGTGAATGTAGTGTTCACCCTGTCTGTGAGTTGGAGGAATGTGAATGTAGTGTTCACCCTGTCTGTGAGTTGGAGGAATGTGAATGTAGTGTTCACCCTGTTGGTGAGATGGAGGAATGTGAATGTTGTGTTCACCCTGTCAGTGAGATGGAGGAATGTGAATGTAGTGTTCACCCTGTCGGTGAGATGGAGGAATGTGAATGTAGTGTTCATCCTGTCAGTGAGATGGAGGAATGTGAATGCAGTGTTCACCCTGTCAGTGAGTTGGAGGAATGTGAATGTAGTGTTCACCCTGTCAGTGAGTTGGAGGAATGTGAATGTAGTGTTCACCCTGTTGGTGAGATGGAGGAATGTGAATGTTGTGTTCACCCTTATGGTGAGATGGAGGAATGTGAATGTAGCGTTCATCCTGTCAGTGAGTTGGAGGAATGTAAATGTAGTGTTCACCCTGTTGGTGAGATGGAGGAATGTGAATGTAGTGTTCACCCTGTTGGTGAGATGGAGGAATGTGAATGTAGTGTTCACCCTGTTGGTGAGATGGAGGAATGTGAATGTTGTGTTCACCCTGTCAGTGAGTTGGAGGAATGTGAATGCAGTGTTCACCCTGTCAGTGAGTTGGAGGAATGTGAATGTAGTGTTCACCCTGTTGGTGAGATGGAGGAATGTGAATGTTATGTTCACCCTGTCAGTGAGTTGGAGGAATGTAGTGTTCACCCTGTCAGTGAGTTGGAGGAATGTGAATGTAGTGTTCACCCTGTTGGTGAGATGGAGGAATGTGAATGTTGTGTTCACCCTTATGGTGAGATGGAGGAATGTGAATGTAGCGTTCATCCTGTCAGTGAGTTGGAGGAATGTAAATGTAGTGTTCACCCTGTTGGTGAGATGGAGGAATGTGAATGTAGTGTTCACCCTGTTGGTGAGATGGAGGAATGTGAATGTAGTGTTCATCCTGTCAGTGAGATGGAGGAATGTGAATGTAGTGTTCATCCTGTCAGTGAGATGGAGGAATGTAAATGTAGTGTTCACCCTGTTGGTGAGATGGAGGAATGTGAATGTAATGTTCATCCTGTCAGTGAGATGGAGGAATGTGAATGTAGTGTTCATCCTGTCAGTGAGATGGAGGAATGTAAATGTAGTGTTCACCCTGTTGGTGAGATGGAGGAATGTGAATGTAGTGTTCATCCTGTCAGTGAGATGGAGGAATGTGAATGTAGTGTTCATCCTGTCAGTGAGATGGAGGAATGTGAATGTAGTGTTCATCCTGTTGGTGAGATGGAGGAATGTGAATGTAGTGTTCATCCTGTTGGTGAGATGGAGGAATGTGAATGTAGTGTTCACCCTGTTGGTGAGATGGAGGAATGTGAATGTAGTGTTCATCCTGTCAGTGAGATGGAGGAATGTGAATGTAGTGTTCATCCTGTTGGTGAGATGGAGGAATGTGAATGTAGTGTTCATCCTGTCAGTGAGATGGAGGAATGTGAATGTAGTGTTCACCCTGTTGGTGAGATGGAGGAATGTGAATGTAGTGTTCATCCTGTCAGTGAGATGGAGGAATGTGAATGTAGTGTTCACCCTGTTGGTGAGATGGAGGAATGTGAATGTAGTGTTCACCCTGTCAGTGAGATGGAGGAATGTGAATGTAGTGTTCATCCTGTCAGTGAGATGGAGGAATGTGAATGTAGTGTTCACCCTGTCTGTGAGTTGGAGGAATGTGAATGTAGTGTTCACCCTGTCAGTGAGTTGGAGGAATGTGAATGTAGTGTTCACCCTGTCAGTGAGTTGGAGGAATGTGAATGCAGTGTTCACCCTGTCAGTGAGTTGGAGGAATGTGAATGTAGTGTTCACCCTGTTGGTGAGATGGAGGAATGTGAATGTAGTGTTCACCCTGTTGGTGAGATGGAGGAATGTGAATGTAGTGCTCACCCTGTCAGTGAGATGGAGGAATGTGAATGTAGTGTTCACCCTGTCGGTGAGATGGAGGAATGTGAATGTCGTGTTCACCCTGTCAGTGAGATGGAGGAATGTGAATGTAGTGCTCACCCTGTCAGTGAGATGGAGGAATGTGAATGTCGTGTTCACCCTGTCCGTGAGATGGAGGAATGTGAATGTAGTGCTCACCGTTTGAGTATTGTCCTCTCTCCATCATCAGCGAGCTGTCCCTGCAGCCACAGAATCTCGCGCAGACCGATCACATCTGTGGCATGAAACACAGGGAACATCTTGGCCGTCAGTATCGTCTGGTTGTCATTCTCCTGGAAGGCAGGGAGATGAGCAAAGTTTGACCTAATATACATCTGTTTAAATTGATCAGTAGAGATAATTAGCCCAACACAGACATTATTGTTTTATATACTTCAGTGCAAAAGTTTTCTGTAGTTCAGAATAGTGATTATTTCACTGCAGTGAACATAACACTTGATATTTCACTGCAGTGAACATAACACTTGATATTTCACTGCAGTGAACATAACACTTGAAATTTCACTGCAGTGAACATAACACTTGATATTTCACTGCAGTGCAAAATTTTTCTGTAGTTCAGAATAGTGATATTTTCACTGCAGTGAACATAACACTTGATATTTCACTGCAGTGAACATAACACTTGATATTTCACTGCAGTGAACATAACACTTGATATTTCACTGCAGTGAACATAACACTTGAAATTTCACTGCAGTGAACATAACACTTGATATTTTCACTGCAGTGAACATAACACTTGATATTTCACTGCAGTGAACATAACACTTGAAATTTCACTGCAGTGAACATAACACTTGATATTTTCACTGCAGTGAACATAACACTTGATAATTCACTGCAGTGAACATTACACTTGATATTTCACTGCAGTGAACATAACACTTGAAATTTCACTGCAGTGAACATAACACTTGATATTTCATTTCATATATCATAAAAACTCCTCAAAATCTGTTAATCTTCACAAACTAAAACATATGATTCTTAAAGTGATTATATGGAAGTTACATATTTGACAATGACTAACAAGATCAAAAGCTAGTTGAAATTACAGGTGATCATTTCTTGACAAAGTCTGCAACATATTTCACTTAATCATCAAAATTTGCAGAATTTAGTTCCAAATATGGCAATAATTCTTCAAAAATCATCCAGGTTGGCATCACGGGTAGCTTTCTCCCATACCAAATATGGCATTGTGAACTTAACTTTGAAAAAATGTTCCCAATGCTGTGATCACCTGCCGATCTTCACTTACCAACTCCGTCCCCCACAGGTCCTCCTTGGTGATGCCCGTCCTGTTGAGGACCACCAGCCATGGCTCGTTACAGAAGGAGCTGGTGCTCTTCCACGACGGCGCCTGCACAACACAAGACATCACCCGCAGGCATCAGTCAACCATCACAGCGGACTACGTCATCTAGTATCTATTTTCTGATCTGTATACTACTAATACGTTCGCTTCCAGCATAAATGTCTCAGACTTCTGATCTCAAAATAGGCTTAAAGGATCAGTGGCCATTTGATCAAAAATACAAAGTTGAAATAAAGGACAAAAGTATGCAATAACAGTCAAATGTTACAAATAAAGTATTAAATTTTAATAATAAAGGTCGAATTACAAAACAAATTGATGCCGGTAAAAAGTACGAAGCTGAAATAAAGGTAAAAAGTATGCTAAAACAGTCAAATGTTACGAAAAGACATCATATGAAACGAAAGAACAATGTGTACTAAAGAACGTCAGTGCGCATGAAAGGACACTAAACTTCTAAAGGATGTTGACAATATAGACCTCCAGATGGCGAGTTTAATCGGCATGTTCCGAGGTGTATATGATAACTGCATGCTGAGATGCACAATGTCTTGCGTCATTTTCATAACATCTGAAATGTGAACATTGTGCGAGGATTGCGTTTGCCTGGCCGCCCATACTAGAATACGTTATATACAATTTTGACTAAACGTTTTTTTAAACTTTCTCTACAACAGAGGTTACAAGGTCGGACCATTTTGTAGTATCAGACAGAGCATCACTTCAGTGTTTGTGAGAATGTGCACGCTCTAACTGATCATGTGATTGTAAACAAGATCAGGTGCTTGACAAATATTGTTATGACTAAACTGCATAAACCATTTTACTTTGGATTAAACCTAACCCGTTCGTTGGTTTAATGTCACCTAACTATTATCAGATTCTCCCCCTCTGCTGACGATCAGAAACTTATCATGACAGTACGGTTTGGAAGTTAGCGAGTCGGGGAGCTGTGTGGAACACTGCTTTGAACAGTATTTCAGTTACGTTACAGCCTGTCAGCTTGACGTGGGAGGATTTTGGTTTGGTTTGTTGTTTAACGCCGCACTCAGCAATATTCCAGCTATATGACGGCGGTCTGTAAATAATTGAGTCTGGACCAGACAATCCAGTGATTAATATCATGAGCATCGATCCACGCTATTGGGATCGATGACATGCATCAACCAAGTCAGCGAGCCAGACCACCCGATCCCTTGAGTCGCCTCTTACGACAAGCATAGTCGCCTTTTACGGCAAGCATGGGTTGCTGAAGAATTACTCTACCCCTTGGTGAAATCTGAGTACAGAAAGGGTACTTACAGACTTAGGATCTTAGGTTGATATCTGGGATCCACAGTCAGCTGATGTGTATTGCTAATGCAGGCCACGTGAAATGGAGCTAACGTCAAGTTCAAGAAAATTGCAATTATATAGTGACGTGCTTAGTGTGTGTGTGTGGCTGCTTGTACTAGCTCAGACTAATGGTTTATAGTGCTAGCTACAATTTAGCTACAATTTCCCGTATACCCCACTCAGACACAGTATACTGACTCCAAGCTGACCAGTCCTTGTTTTAGTCCCTTAATGCTGACTGCCAGATAGGGTAACAAGTACCATCTTTGAAGACTTTTGGTATAACATGGCCGGGGATGGAACCACTGACCTTCCGCTCCCTGGGATGACGCTCTATCCACTAGACAAGGAGGCAGTATTTCTGAGAGAAGAGGCACCTAAAAATCTATAACTTGTTTGTCAGCCTCCTGACCTAGGCCCTGTTTCACAAAGCAACAGTATCAGTACACCATCCTATGATGGAATGCAGGAGGTAAGACTGATTTGTGAAGGAGGGCCTAGATGCAGACCAAGCGTAACATACCTTGATGTTGTCGAACCTGCCATGGACAGTAAGGACATATGGACTTGTCCTTAAGGTCTTCAGATAGATGTGGTACCCCTGAATCACTAGTCCTTCACCAAAGTTGATCGTTCTCTTTTTCTTCTACAACAAGAAATGACAGATTTATACCATGGACACTGTGACAGATATCCTTACCGAAGGCTGTGCCAAATATACAATCAGACTTTCACGTCTGCCTGCATCACTACCAGACCTCACATCATCATTTTGTTGTCAGGTGCCTACAGATGCACCAATCACTAAGGGTGTTCCCTTCTGCGTTTGGTATTTGGTGGTTTTATTGGATTTCCACAAATGAACTACAAGGGAGATAACTCATCAACTTCTTGTGAAACAACTGGTTTTGGGTAAATTCTGAGAGGACTTCATATAGGTCATACTTGTTTCCAACAAGTATTCACATATATGAAAATGAAACTTGTCACTGCGTTTATTGTCATGTTATAAGTAGATTCAGACAATAACAATCAACAATGAAATTTATACTCGCCAAGACATGTCATTTAAGAGATAAATATTGATATTTCTTGGTTATATTGGATTTATGCAAATGAATGAGTATTTTTCATGCATCCTTGGGTCTGTTTACCACAATGTAAAAGTTCAGATCACTCAAATATGTCATCAGAGACAAACAGTGTATTGATATTCTATGCCTAGCCATCTAGGAATTTTGGGCCACCAGGGGGCTCTGGTGACGGAGTTTCTATCTAAAAGTGTTAACTATACTTCAGTGAGTTATATGAATATAAGTCCTAGCACACTGTTTTAAAGTTAAAAAATTCAACAGTGTAAACACACATTTAGGAATCTTGTTGGCCATCTTGAAATTGGTGGCTATCTTGAATTTTTCCAGATTTGACAATAGTCGAAAACGTTCAGTAGTTGTGAATATCTTTTTAGAAACATAATAAGGCTATTCCGCAATACAACACATGATTTTTTTCATCAAAACATTGAACCTCATCTGAAATATGGAAGATATATTGTTAATTGGTGGCCATATTGGATTATGCAATTAAGACATATTTCCCAAACTGGGATTGCTTGGGACTTTTAGTATGATGTTTTAGTATGTTAAATTCTGTTGCAAGTTGTTCCAGTGAAACCTTATTTTGCCTTGACTATAACTTCAAAATAGCAACAAGAAACTGTGATAACTTGTACCCATCATCACTGAATTATTGAAAATTAAAAAAAATGTCTTACACTGACTTCCTCTACGTTGAGACCGGTGATGACAGAGTCTCGCCCAATGTTGATCCGTCCATGTAGGTCACAGTGACTCACAACACTCCGTGCTGCAACAGTTACCTCCCCTTGCAAGCGGCTGTTGATGATTGTGACCTTGTCATCCACCTGACCTTCACCCTGAATCATGAAATGTTACCGATATAATCAAATATTAGACGTATTCTCGGTTCCTCCCATGCAAGACAGATCGCCATTTGACTTCCTTTTAACTGGTAATTCACTCAGGAAGACAGAAAACTAGTCCACATTATAAAGTTTAAGACTATCATTGATCAGTGAGTGAGTGAGTGAGTTAGGTTTAACAATATTCCAGTTATATCAAGGCATGTCTGCTTATTGTGGGAGGAAAGCCCAAAGTGATGCAGGTCTTAGACGTTTACCACTTTGGTGAAACCCACGAGCACGGGTAAGGTGCTGACAAACCTAGAAACATAATCAGGGTGAACCGGGATTTGAACCCACAATCATAGGTTTCTAGCATAGCTAAGGGATGCAACTTTGCACAGCGAATTGCGGCGGCTTCAACGACTGGGCCACGCTACACCTTCATTGATTAGAGTGAGAGCTTGGTTTTGGCATCATGTGTTAGTCAACATTCAGTCTATAATCATGGAAGGAATCTGATGAATGACTGTTGTTTAGAACCACTTTAATCAGAATTCAGTTAAAAAACAGCTTTTTATTCAATAATAAATATCTGAAAAGGACGCAGGTTATTTCCATTGGCATATGAACAGGGGTCCGGAACATTTAAAATCCCAATCGGACATTTGCATTTAGGCCACGCCCCCTTCAAATAGCGTATTTTAGTACGACTTATGACACACATTACAAGTTTACGTATTCATAATATGATGAATTATGAATTGTTTCAATTTAAATTGTTTAATTCACCGGACAATTAATAACAAATAATATCAATTTAGATATACTTGGAAAACATACGTTTGTTTCTGTTATAATAACGATCTGTGAACGTAGTAAACGGTCTAATTAATATTCATGAGTTATATTCATGAGTCTGCTCAAGTGTACGCGTTGTAACATTTGGATCGAGACTATTATCCCATATTTGGTTATCACGTGACCGCACGGGAAAAGGTTTTTTTTAAACTAAAGATTTTTTTAAAACAAGACAGATAATTTAATCACAAATACTAAAATATCGTTGAGAGCAATAGTTATTTGAATACTTTTTTCATCTGTACTTAAATATTGACCTTAAAAAAATTGATATCGATCGTCCGAGAAAGCAAAATGGCGGTCAATCAAGATTCAATATACGACTAGCTACTGAAAACAATAAAATCTGCAAATCTTCATTGTATGTCAACCAAGTGAAAGTCGTTAGCCACGACTTACAAAATGATCGTCTTGACTTTGAGGGTTTGGCAGATCCGCTCGACTGATCTGCATCAGTCGACTGGCTGTCGTCACGCTTTCGCTTCTTGTCTGAGGTTACGTATCGTAACATTGTGAGGATAATGATGTACATCGATGATGCAAGGTATTTATGTACAGTTGTAAACACCTTTCACGCAAATTAACAAGATGTTCTCAGTAATTAATCCTTGATTAATTAGTGTCAACTCAGTTTATTGCCTATTACAGTGATTGACCGATTGGACTATCATGTAGGTACGATGTATTTACAGCAATCAAAACAAACAAAGCTTGTCAGTGTAGATAATCTTAATTGTGTTGCAACTGCAGACAGAAACTGCTCAGTCCTAACTGTTGATCATGTCCGGTCAAAATTTAAGAATGTCCGGACAATACTTTTTAAAATGTCCGGTAAGCAATATTTTAAACCGGTCATTTGAGATTCCCAATCGGACATGTCCGGCGCATATGACGGTTTCCGGACCCCTGCATATGAATCCCACTTGCATTGTCACACTTGATATCATTATCGGGACAAATCTAGGATTAGAACCAGCTGACAAGCTGAAGAAAGTCTTTCGACAACTCATGTTCCTGAGGCAAGAGAGTTAACTGACTATAAAAGTCCAGTTTCCACCCTTGCTGAACTATCCTGGTATAATGGAGTTACATTTTGGCTGGGCTAAAGAGTCTATGCAGAGTCCGATCAAAATCGTGCAACAAATTTGAAATCCGGTTCATAAACTGTTATGCAGATTTCAGTCGATTGCAGGATTTGCAAAGCATGTGCACAGCCAACTCGTTGTCAACAGATATTTTCCCAATCTTGGCATGTTTTTAATCCAGGTGCTCACATTATTTGATGCATTTTGCAATGTAAGACCCGTTTTATCACAATATAGATCTTGATTATCGATCAAATCGTCCTGACAGCGCGCCACCATTTTGTTTGAAGCAAATGCAAGTGATACGAGAGGTGGAATATGATTGGTCTAAAGGAGAGGCAATGAAGGGACATAATTCGTAATAGCCACTGGTGGCAGTTGTGAAGGAAAAACTGAAAATGTGCCGCATAAGGAAGAGAATTTTTGGATGTCAACTGCGTAATTATCAGTAACACAAACGTTTCAGAGTACATACCTACTCTTTCATCAGGTGAATAATTGTTATGAAGCAGAGAACATATATACCTACCTGTGACAACAAACAAAATAATAAGCTGACAAAGGTGGAAACAAATGGACAAATGGAAGCCAACACAAACTGGATAACTGGAAACCAGGATTTTAATTATCACTGAAGCGATGGGCAACTGGAAGCAAGGACTTAAAATCAGATCAGAAGCTGTTTGATCAGGGTTAAAACACTCAAGGCCTCAGGAAAGCTTTCAAAACGTTTTATGGTAGACATGTGGAGGACATTTCCAAATTTGATGTCAAATGCAATTCCCTATTTTGACTTGTACTATATGCTTCCATGTTTTTTTATTAGGTGAACAATTGATTTGCTTTTGCATGTGTTTGTGATGATTGCCGACGGTGGGGCAGGATACACTTACCTTTTCGCGAACACCTGGTATCATTACTATTTGAAAGTGATTCATAAACACATGCTCATGATATACTCAGAATTAACATTCAACTCTGCTTTATGCAGAGATTTCGATTGGACAGGGAAAGGGTTTTGTCGCTTTATTTAAAATTAACTTAAATTATCAATAAAGAAGTTGACAACCAGAAATTCTCTTCCTTATGTGTATCAATCATATCAGGATGAGGCAGCCTATTGTGGGATTAAAGTCCCAAGTGATTCAGGTCGTAGATGTAACCACACTTAGCATGAGGATGGTGCTGAAAAAACAAGAATCATAATGAACCTAGCCCAGGATTCCGGGACAAAGTAGATCCTTGTATCCTTTGTCTGTTGTACGAGGTTACATGGATCGAGTGGTCAGACTCGGCTGATTGCATGTCATCGTACCTGGGCAGCCTGTGATGTCGTGGTATCTGGAGAACTTCATGCACACCGTCTGGCACACCGTCAGGAGAGCAATACCTACCTCCATGCAGGAGTGGATGATGTTGCTCCAGATGAGATCCTTGAAGCCACATCTCTCCAAGGGACAAGCCAGCATCATCTTCTTGTGTTCCGAGGCCAGGTCCGTCAGGTAGAGGAAACTCCCACCCTCTACCATACCTGAGTGAGTGAGTGAGTGAGTAAGTGAGTGAGTGAGTGGGTGGTGAGTGCGTGAGTGAGTGAGGCGAGTGAGTGAGTAAGTGGGGGGTGAGTGAGTGAGTGAGGCGAGTGATTGAGTGAGTGAGTGAGTGAGTGAGTGAGTGAGTGAGTGAGTGAGTGAGTGAGGCGAGTGATTGAGTGAGTGAGTGGGGGGGGTGAGTGAGTGAGTGAGTGAGTGAGTGAGTGAGTGAGTGAGTGAGTGGGGGGGTGAGTGAGTGAGTGAGTGAGTGGGGGGTGAGTGAGTGAGTGAGGCGAGTGATTGAGTGAGTGAGTGGGGGGGTGAGTGAGTGAGTGAGTGAGTGAGTGAGTGAGTGGGGGGGGTGAGTGAGTGAGTGAGTGAGGCGAGTGAGACGTGTGAGTGAGTGAGTGAGTGAGTAGGTAGGCGTGTGAGTGAGTAGGTAGGTGTGGGAGTGGGAGTGGGAGAGAGGGACATAAGTGTTGGAGAGAGGATGGATATTAAATTTTTTATAAACACAGTGAATCCTTGTCTAAAATGAAACAATGTTTACGGCACTGGAACTGTATGGTTCTGTCTGAGATCTTCTCCTTCTTGCACAGTATGACCCCCTTTCACACCCCGTCATTCTAGGTACCAAAACATACATTACAGACAACAATATACGCTGGTTCAATAGCCTTGTATCTCCGCGCCATTAAATCACGAGCCCCAAAAAATCAAGAGGATTAAAAAAACCTTAATCCTTAATCTCAACATTTTGACACTGTTTTCATGGAAAGTGAAAAGATATAATGATTTCTAAAAAACAAACTTTGTTCATATAGGTTCCAAATTTAATTGTTTATTGACTGTTGCCATGGAGACTGGAGTACAAAGACAAAAAACTAAGGATCCAACTCACATGTCCTCATCCTGTATCCATGTAGCTCCTTCCACAGAAGAGATCGAGCCAGCGCCATGTTGGTCCGAGACTCGCTGCTCTCCTGCAGCATGGGTTTACCAAAGGTGCCGCTTCTCTCCCCAGATACAAAGTCCGTCTCAGAGAGACCAGTTGTCATTGGCAACAGGACGTCAAAATACAGAGAGAGCTAGAAACAGATTTTAGACTTGGATACTTATAGATTTGGAATCTGTTTGAATATAACTTTAACATCATCATCATCATCATCATCATCATCATCATCATCATCATCATCATCATCGTCATCATCATCATCATTGTTATTGTCATTTTATTATTATTATCATCATCATAAATTTATATACATAACATCTCAAATGGATCCATTTGCATTCCTGTAATCATTCCCAACTCCCTGTGGAGTATACAACCCAAGCTGCCTATGGGCGATAGAGGGTTTTTACATCCACCTCACATACGGGGTACCGATTCCCTGCTGGGTGAACCGAGGCACATTCGATCCAAGTCACTTGCCTGGGGTGACACCACATGTTTGACACTTGTGTTTCGGGTGTGTGTACATATTCGTGTTCCAACACCTGGTCATCTACCATCGGATGAGTAGGTTCTTTTGAGTGCACAGGGTGCATGAACTGTACACTAGGGGTAGTGCGACACTGTCAGGACCTGAGATCATGGTTGGTCTCGAGGCCATAACAACCTGGTCACAAGCGGGATACGATCTCAGCACCAGGAGCTTGCTTGCCTAGCGCTTTTGACTGTTTGCCCACTCTGCCTCCAAAAATGAGGTAATAATAAAGATGACTGAATTTGGAAATGTTCCCCCATTTAGATTTTTCTAGATTTTTGATATGATGTTAAGGAGGGCTTGTTAAATATGAATCAACTAGAAACATTTCTGTTGCAATTTGTGGTGGGCCTATCGTTATTTTGACCGGACTATAAGTAGTAGATATATAACTCATGGCCTGTTACCTGGAGGGGAGGCTGACCGCTGTCCAGCCCCATGTACGTGCAGGCGTCAAGTGGCGGCTTCATGTAGAAGGACAGCAGTTTGCCAGCAACTGCCTCATTGAAGTAAACAATTCCCACAACCTGCAGGTATTCAAATTAAATAGAAAAAATTACAACAAATGTTATATTTGGGATAACACTTTCTTAGTACAGATATCGCCAGCACACAATCGCCAGTACGTGATCTAGACTACCAGTTGTCGGACTTTCATTTTTTGTGGAAGCCTCGGTGGCTGAGTGGGTTAGATCGTTGACTTTGCTGGGGATTAGGTGCCTCACTCTGGCAGCGTGGGTTCGAATCCCAGACGGGACTCAGCCCAAAAAAGTATGAGAACCTGTAATCTACTAAGAAAGTGTTATCCCAAATATAACATTTGTTACATTTGATCACTTTCTAAAAGGCATTGCGTGTTCAAAAAAATTGAGAAACATTATGTATTTATTCCAAGTCATAGTCAACTATATCACAGCAGCCTGAAAATTATTGAATCTGAATCAGACAAACCAGTGGTCGATATCATGAGCAACAAAGTCATAAAACCTACGTCTAGCAATCGTGTGCTGGGGTCAAATTCTTACTGTTTAGACACATGAGAACAACACCAACTAAGAAACAACCTGAAGGTGGTATGATTTGTTTGTTTGTTTGTTTGGTTTTTTTTTGTTTAACCCTGCACTCAGCAATATTCCAGCTATATGACGACGGTCTGTAAATAATCGAGTCTGGACCAGACAATTGACATCAGAGTGATTGACATCATGAGCATCGATCCACGCAATTGGGATACAATGTCAGCGAGACTGGCCACCCTATCCCGTTAGTCACCTCTTACAAGCAGAGTCGCCTCTTCCGGCAAGCATAGCCGCTTCTTACGGCAAGCATGGGTTGCTGAAGACCTATCCTAACCTGGATCTTCACGAGTTGAAGATGATATTAAGTAAAGCCTCAGTAAACTGAACATTCACCATTCCTGTACTTGTCATTTCAATCATAAACAAGAGGTTTACCAAACCCCTAACAAAGTCATCAGTTGTGACGAGATCTCTGAATTCTAACAGCAAGTATTCTGAACACTGTATTAACTCAAATAGGATTCTTGTTCCAGCTTTGATTTGATTTGAGAGATCTGACCAATGTTACCGACATATTTCATCACTGATACTCACGGAAGGCACGGATCCATCTGACCTCTGACACGACTCCAAATTTCCAACTTTTTCCTTGTACAGAATGTCCTCTACGAATCCCTGGAATAACATGGCAGTCAGGTGATTTATTATCTACTCAAAACACAAAAACTTTCTACGATGGTGTAAATGTGTT
Organism: Haliotis cracherodii; assembly: GCF_022045235.1. Lineage (NCBI taxonomy): Eukaryota > Metazoa > Mollusca > Gastropoda > Lepetellida > Haliotidae > Haliotis > Haliotis cracherodii. Next base: position 1,433,276 of record NW_027266296.1, on the reverse strand, counting down.
TACATTAACTGATCATTAAACGTAATAATATTAATAAGGCAATTAACAAACTTATCAGTCTTCTCTATACACAACAAGGATCTTAGTTCACAGTTCACAATAGCTTGATGGTATATGTAGATATACTGGGGTCCAAAAGAAAGTCACACATCAAATGTTTTATTCCCTCTCACACTGCTGAACATCTCCAATTTACATGAAGAATTTGCGAATCGCTCGGCATAATTTGAATTTAAATTTTTAAATTTTGCTTTTGTGGGCCATATCATTTGGGTCCATGTTTGATTTTGAAGGAACGGGTTCTCAAACTCCATGACCAACTTCCCATTCTTTTCAAGATCCACCCTTCCACAATCCACCCCACCCAGATCCACCCCTCCAGGATCCCCTCCACCAGGATCCACCCCTCCAGGATCCCCTCCACCAGGATCCACCCCTCCAGGATCCACTCCACCAAGATCCATCCCTCCACCAGGATCCACTCCACCAGGATCCACCCCTCCAAGATCCCCTCCACCAGGATCCACTCCACCAGGATCCACTCCTCCAGGATCCACTCCTCCAGGATCCACCCCTCCAGGATCCCCTCCACCAGGATCCCCTCCACCAGGATCCACTCCACCAGGATCCCTTCCACAAGAGTCCACCCCTCCAGGATCCCCTCCACCAGGATCCACCCCTCCACCAGGATCCACCCCTCCAGGATCCCCTCCACCAGGATCCACTCCACCAGGATCCCCTCCTCCAGGATCCACCCCTCCAGGATCCACTCCACCAGGATCCCCTCCACAAGAGTCCACCCCTCCAGGATCCCCTCCACCAGGATCCACCCCTCCAGCATCCCCTCCACCAGGATCCACCCTCCAGGATCCACCCCTCCAGGATCCACCTCCACCAGGATCCACTCCACAGGATCCCCTCCTCCAGGATCCACCCCTCCAGGATCCATCCCTCTAGGATCCACCCCTCCAAGATCCACCGTCCAACAACTCCAACAATTATTCAACAACTTCGTCACTCAAGCCTCTATGTCAGAACACCTTGTGTACTCACCTGCGTATCAATCTTAAACACTCCATGGTCCTTACAATACTGGGGAGTGGATGGTACAGTGATAGCAATGGCTTCCGATTGCTCCCATGGAATCTCTACAACATCGACAACAGTGTTTCAGTTTGGCTTTATAGCAGCACAAGAATTACTGAACAATACAAATTTTGCCAGTCACTATATTTTAAACCCTTGTCTCCTTCAAGAGTTTGATAGGCATCTAGAAGTTCAAAGAACATCAATGATGATGATGATGACGATGATGATGATAAATTGTTTTGTTGGTGGTTTTACTCTGCACTCAGCAATATTCCTGCCATATGATGGCAGCTTTACATAAACAAGTCTGGACCAGACAATTCAGTGATATATTGTGAGCGGTGAACCGCGTCATCAGGGTACGATGACACGCAATAACCAAGACACCGACTCTGAACACCGGATCCATTTGCTGGCCTTTTACGACCTGTAGATTTCTGGGGAGCAATTCTAACCCAGAACCCCCTTGGCGTTACCACAGAGGGATGACCATTTCGGACAATTGAAGGTATGCATACTCATGGACAGAATTATCTTTATTTGTATCAGGATTGAAAAAGACACTCAAAAATATGTTCAAATGTTCCGTTTTGAACTTCTGTATGCCAACAAGTCATGTGTTGTGAGACTATGAAATGGCAGCGGGAAGTGTGGAAAAAGTAATACGCTTACACTGATACTTGTTAGTATGGGTGTTTCTGTTGGCTTCACATTAATCATAATATACAAGACTGCTATATATTTAAATTTAAGACCCGTGAAGATCCGGGGTAGAATAGGTCTTCAGCAACCCATTCTTGCCGTAAAAGGCGACTATGCGCATATGCTTGTCATGAAAGGCAACTAACGGGATCAGGTGGTCAGGTTCGCTGACTTTGTTGATGCATGTCTTCATATCCCAATTACTTGGATCGATGCTCATGATGTTAATCACTGGATTGTCTGGTCCAGACTCGATTATTTACAGACCGCAGTCATATAGCTTTTATATTGCTGAGTGCGGCATTAAACAAGAAGCAAAATAAACAAAATATAAATTTAAAAAGATTACTGTAGCTGGGTGTCAGATAATGCTCTTATTATCAGAGAACTCACCAGCATCAGCTGGGATGGAGAGGAGCATGTCCGTGCTGCCGATCCAGACACCGGGGTCTGCCTTCACTGCCAGCTGAAATATTGTGTCAACTAAGCATATAATCGCCATTATTGTCGCAGGCTATTTTTTCATAATGATCATACAAGATACTTCTAACCCTTCATTTTTTGCAAGTTATCTGATATTGACACAGTCCACCTCAACTGCAATCTCATAAAGTCAGATGTCAGTTTTCGCTACCGCTATACAAGCTCATGATTAACACTGGACCTTAAACTTCCATTCATTTGAAATGTTCCCTAAGAAGATGACCAACTACCATTAACACAAAGACTTTGTTGGGGCACGTGTGGCCCAGTCGTCTAAGGCGCCGCGATTCGTTTTGCAGAGTTGCGTCCCTTGGGCACGCCAGAAACCTATGATTGTGGGTTCGAATCCCGGTTCGCCCCAATTATGTTTCTAAGTTTGTCAGCACCATACCTATGCTCGTGGGTTTCATCGAGGTGGTAAACGTCTGAGACCTGCATCACTTGGGGCTTTCCTCCCATATTAAGCTGACATGCCGTGATATAACTGGAATACTGTTAAAAGCGGCGTTAAATCCAACTCACTCACTCACAAAGACTTTGTCACAAAGCACAACAATATATCACTGAAGAGTGGGTCAACGCCAGCAAATCATCTGTAAAAATTCATTGAGATACTGCGGGTTGAGCTGGATAATACCGCGACCACAATCCAGTTTGTTTGATGCCACCCAAAAAGAAGTTTCAAAACCTAGACCGTGCCCTTGAGAGAGAGATGAGACATCTTCTTGCCAACCAGGAACCGGTGAACGATTATTGTTTATAGTTTGTTTGTTTTAACGCCGCACTCAGCAATTTTCCAGCTATATGATGGCGGTCTGTATAAATAATCGAGTCTGGACCAGACAATCCAGTGATTGATATCATGAGCATTGATCCACGCTATTGGGATCGATGACATGCATCAACCAAGTCAGCAAGCCTGACCAGTTGATCCCATAAGTCGCCTCTTACAAGAAGCACCTTTCACGGCAAGCATGGGTAGCTGAAGACCAATTCTAACCCGGATCTTCATGGGTACATTGTTTATATAACCCAAAACGATATAGTAATAAAATGCTAATTACAGATTGTTAACTGTTATTTTTATTATTCACAATAAGGTGACATTTCACAAATTCAACAATGAAAACAATGTTGTTATATTTGTAGGACAGTAATAGCAGAAATACTATATATATAGCTGCTAAGAATCACATATCAGCCAATGAAAAACTTTGTCACTTACTGCTGCGCTGGTACCTTTAGACCACTCCCCCAAACATGATTTTATTTCACTCGGAAATTGACTTCATATATATTGGACAACTGATAATCCCAAAAAACATCGCAATCAATTTTTCACTTCACTTGCCCTTTAAACACTTGTCTGAAGTCTGGATCTGGATCTAGTAGAGTCAAGTTAGCTAATAGTCCATTTAATAATATAAACTCTACAGAAATTGCTGCCAAAACGTTATAGGCCCAGAATGTGCAAAATCTTTTACATGAATGAAATGTACAAGCCTTTCTTAAAGCAAGGAGTATATTACACTAATATTGATTAAAATGATAAATAAAACAAGTGTATAATTACAATTAATACAACAGATATTAACCTCACCAGTTGACCAGATGGATTCCCAGTATAACTTTCATTATAAAACTCACTTTTTCTGTGAATATTTTCAGGTAGGTGTCGATGGTGTCGACAAGGCCGTCATACTGTGGGGAGGTGTGGTGCACAGGAAGTGTCGTGAAGACCCGGCCACACGTGTCATAGCCGTACGGTCGACCCTGGTACAAACACATAGAAAACATGTTGATGGGGACTATTTTAATCCATTTCATTGAGATAAGTAATGAATGCCCCCTCTCCTCTCCCACAGAGGTGATGTGGTGTGGTGTGGTGTGGTGTGGTGTGGTGTGGTGTGGTGTGGTGTGGTGTGGTGAGGTGAGGTGTGGTGAGGTGTGGTGAGGTGAGGTGAGGTGAGGTGTGGTGAGGTGTGGTGAGGTGAGGTGTGGTGAGGTGAGGTGAGGTGAGGTGAGGTGGTAGGGTGTGGTGAGGTGAGGTGAGGTGAGGTAAAATGGGGTTAAACATCGCATTCAAGATTATTGCACCTACATCATGTACATAGCGACGTGCATTCACGTGTGTGTGGCTGCTTGTACTAGTTTGGACTAATGCCGGTTTGATAATGCCAGCCCACTGAGATACCATGCTGCAGTTTTAAAATGGATACCCCACTCAGACACAGTATGCGGACTGCGAACCGACCAGCTCATATTTTGGCCCCTAAATGCTGGGTAAGAATGTACCATCTTTAAATGTCTGATGCGGTATCTCCATCTCCCGGCAGATGCTGTATCCACTAGACCACGGAGGCAGTCAAACAAAGAAAGAGTGAGTGAGTGAGTGAGTGAGTATGGTTTTACACCGCTTTTAGCAATATTCCAGCAATATCACGGTGGGGGTCACCAGAAATGGGCTTCACACATTGTACCCATGTCGGCAATCGAAAATGGGTCTTCAGCATGACGAGCGAACGCTTTAACCACTAGGCTACCCGACCGCCCCAAACAAAGAAAGAGCAAACAAAGATATAGAAGGGTTTCACTGGGGCCATCTATCCCCTATCTTGTTCAGGGGACTCACAGTGATATATTTTGGGGGCCAGGCTGGATGAGATGAGGCATGCTTCACCTGATTTCAAACAACTTATGGGGGCATGGGTGGCCCAGCCACAATTTCCTAAGCAGAGTTGCCTTCCTTGGGGATGCCAGGAACTAATAATTGGGTTCAAATCCTGATTCGTCCGATTCATGTTTCTAGGTTTGACAGCACCATACTCGTGCTTGTGGATTTCACCAAAGTGGTAAACGTCCGAAACCTGCATCACTTCGGACCTTCCTTCCACATCAAGCTGACAAGCCAGGATATAACAGGAATACTGTTCAAAGTGGCGTCACATGGTAGAAGGTTCCTTGCTAACAGCTTGGGCCGACACTATTCTTCCAGGAGGGACAGAGAGTCAGTAATTCCTCACAGCTCATTAGTCATAAACTAGAAAATCCCTGTCTTCACAACTCACGTGATGGAGGATGAGAATTTTGGCATCTTCAAGTACATCTGGGTTGATCACCTGAAACAAGCAAAAGAATGAGTTTTCAACACAGATAAAAAAAAACTGCACCCATCGTACTGATAGCTTCCAGTATTGCCAATACAACTTGTAGGGAGATATATAGAGATTACCGTATTCGACGTAATAAGCGCCCAGGGTGCTCTCAAAAATAGAAATAGGGGGCTCTTTTTAGAATATTATTTTGGTGGAAAAAACAGAGTTGAAAGATAAATTTTGTGGTTTATGCTGATGGCCTGAACTGTTTATATACAACAGATATATTTTTCCTGAATTTAATTGCCCTTAATTAAGGGTGTATATAACACACGTGTGCGTATTATACACAAATAAATAAGTCTTGTGTACATTGATCAATTGGAAGGGGTGCCAATTGGGATTGTTCACTTGCCAATATATCAGCAAATATGGGCGATTATAAGAGCGGGGCGCTTATTACATTGAATACGGTATTAGCGTTTGTGTTTCCATGTTATTAATATAATAAATTAGGAACCAAAATTGCATTTAGTGAGCCAATTGCATCTTTCTAAATATATGATATTTATTTCACAGAAACACATGGGCAGTGTCTGAAATATAAAATTGTAAATATATGAAATAAAAAAAATATCCACGCTGCCGTCAGGGAGCACAGACTTTAGAAGCTACAGGCCCTGACTAAACTCTTCAGACCCTCATTTAAAAAAACTGATCTTATTGTGAAAAAAACATCACGTTAATTCAGTGCAGGCAATAAGTACCCATACAAATTTGAAACTATTTGCCAAACACAAATCCTCCAGGTAGAAGCTTATTTTGAACACTGCATAAGGCAGTCGTGACAAGCCAAATAGCGACTGGTGCCCCTCTCCTGGCCATTTTTGCGACCGGGTTCCGTCTTAGCGCAAACGGGCACACCTAAAACAATTGTCAACTCGTTGCTTTAATAGTTCACACATTTTCCCCATATATCATATATATTTCAGGTGCAATTTAAAGCACATCGGGACGAGCGGAATTATACAGTATGATTGAACACATTTTACTGTGTCTTTGGTATATTTTTAGATCCAAGACATATGTGAATTCAAAAACTATTCCTGAGGGATTCTTTGATGAAGAACTTGAAATCAGACGCTCATTCTGATTGGTTTGTCGTATTTTTGCACATAACATTTATCGATAGGGGGACGAGTCTTCTTGCAGGTTATGGAAAGGGGCGAGTGGTGACGAATGTGCATAAGGGTAATAATCTCATTTAGAAACTGCGTATGAATACAGTGTGTGTGAACTGCCTCATGCAACAAATAGTGCCAAATAGTTTCCGAGCATTATTTCCACAGAATCATGCATACATTGCAAAACCCCTATCAAAACTTATTTGGCATGTTGTTCAATAGTTTCTTGAACAAGCAACATTTCAACATATCTGTTAAAGTGAGATAACTCCCATTCTTAAAAGAGAAAATGTATTTAATAAATGATGTTCAATGCTTTCAAATGGAGACACTTAGTATTGCCTTTTGTTGTTGTGTGATGAACTCTACAACAGTCAGTAGGGCTTAAGTGATATTTGAGCCCCCTGATGTCAAAGACTCACTGTGTAGCCCTTCCTAGCACTGATGAACTCTACAACAGTCAGTAGGGCGTAAGTGATATTTGAACCCCCTGATGTAAAACTCACCATGTAACATTGATGAAGACTAAAACTGTTAGTAGGGCTTAAGTGATATTTGAGCCCCCTGATGTCAAAGACTCACCGTGTAGCCCTTCCTAGCACTGATGACCTCTACAACTGTCAGTAGGGCTTATGTGATATTTGAACCCCCTGATGTCAAAGACTCACCGTGTAGCCCTTCCTAGCACTGATGAACTTTACAACTATCAGTAGGGCTTAAGTGATATTTGAACCTCCTGATGTCAAAGACTCACTGTGTAGCCCTTCCTAGCACTGATGAACTCTACAACAGTTAGTAGGGCCAAAGTGATATTTGAACCCCCTGATGTCAAAGACTCACTGTGTAGCCCTTCCTAGCACTGATGAACTCTACAACTGTCAGTAGGGCCTAAGTGATATTTGAACCCCCCTGATGTCAAAGACTCACCGTGTAGCCCTTCCTAGCACTAATGAACTCTACAACAGTCAGTAGGGCTTAAGTGATATTTGAACCCCCTGATGTCAAAGACTCACTGTGTAGCCCTTCCTAGCACTGATGAACTCTACAACAGTCAGTAGGGCCTAAGTGATATTTGAACCCCCTGATGTCAAAGACTCACCGTGTAGCCCTTCCTAGCACTGATGAACTCTACAACAGTCAGTAGGGCTTAAGTAATATTTGAGCCCCCTGATGTCAAAGACTCACCGTGTAGCCCTTCCTAGCACTGATGAACTCTACAACAGTCAGTAGGGCCTAAGTGATATTTGAGCCCCCTGATGTCAAAGACTCACCGTGTAGCCCTTCCTAGCACTGATGAACTCTACAACTGTCAGTAGGGCGTAAGTGATATTTGAGCCCCCTGATGTCAAAGACTCACCGTGTAGCCCTTCCTAGCACTTATGAACTCTACAACTGTCAGTAGGGCTTAAGTAATATTTGAGCCCCCTGATGTCAAAGACTCACCGTGTAGGCCCTTCCTAGCACTGATGAACTCTACAACTGTCAGTAGGGCTTAAGTAATATTTGAGCCCCCTGATGTCAAAGACTCACTGTGTAGCCCTTCCTAGCACTGATGAACTCTACAACAGTCAGTAGGGCCTAAGTGATATTTGAGCCCCCTGATGTCAAAGACTCACTGTGTAGCCCTTCCTAGCACTGATGAACTCTACAACAGTCAGTAGGGCCTAAGTGATATTTGAGCCCCCTGATGTCAAAGACTCACCGTGTAGCCCTTCCTAGCACTGATGAACTTTACAACAGTCAGTAGGGCCAAAGTGATATTTGAACCCCCTGATGTCAAAGACTCACCGTGTAGCCCTTCCTAGCACTGATGAACTCTACAACTGTCAGTAGGGCCAAAGTGATATTTGAACCCCCTGATGTCAAAGACTCACTGTGTAGCCCTTCCTAGCACTGATGAACTCTACAACTGTCAGTAGGGCCTAAGTGATATTTGAACCCCCTGATGTCAAAGACTCACCGTGTAGCCCTTCCTAGCACTGATGAACTCTACAACAGTCAGTAGGGCCTAAGTGATATTTGAGCCCCCTGACATCTAAAACCCACCGTGTAGCCCTTCCTAGCACTGATGAACTCTACAACTGTCAGTAGGGCCAAAGTGATATTTGAGCCCCCTGATGTCAAAGACTCACCGTGTAGCCCTTCCTAGCACTGATGAACTCTACAACTGTCAGTAGGGCCTAAGTGATATTTGAACCCCCTGATGTCAAAGACTCACTGTGTAGCCCTTCCTAGCACTGATGAACTCTACAACAGTCAGTAGGGCCTAAGTGATATTTGAGCCCCCTGATGTCAAAGACTCATCGTGTAGCCCTTCCTAGCACTGATGAACTCTACAACAGTCAGTAGGGCGTAAGTGATATTTGAGACCCCTGATGTCAAAGACTCACCGTGTAGCCCTTCCTAGCACTGATGAACTCTACAACAGTCAGTAGGGCATTGATGGTGGCACCGCCGCTCCCAACATTAGACTTGGGGTCCTCCACAGTTAACAGGATGACATCCCTGTCTATATAACCCTTGGCCTGTCGGATCTCCAGCTCTGTGAACAGGAAGTTAGCATAAAACATTGTTATAGTAACTGCAATAATCTTCCTTGCATCATGTGTGAATATTTTCCAGAAACATACTCAGTTCATGTCTTTAATGTGTATTCATCTTTTTTTGGGCTGAAATGGATTCATAGAATTTCGAAATAAAATATTTTTAAAAAATTAAGATTTAATTTAAAATATATTAAGTTCAAATTCAAGTTCTGTTTATCAAATGTGTTCGTGGCATGGTGAGGCATCTGGGTATTTTGTCATGCCCATGAGATGTGAGGTAAGGTGAAATGGGTGAGTGAGTGAGTGAGTTGGGTTTAACGCCGCTTTTAACAGTATTCCAGTTATATCGCGGCGTGTCAGCTTAATGTGGGAGGAAAGCCCGAAGTGATGCAGGTCTTAGACGTTTACCACTTCGGTGAAACCCACGAGCACAGGTATGGTGCTGACAAACCTTGAAACATAATCGGGGCGAACCGGGATTCGAACCCACAATCATAGGTTTCTGGCGTGCCCAAAGGGACGCAACTCTGCACAGCGAATCGCGGCGCCTTAGACGACTGGGCCACCCGTGCCCCCAAAGGTGAAATGGGGTTTAACGTCTCATTCAAGATTATTTCATTTAAATAGAAGTACACCATAATAACGAATATTAAGGAGATTTTTCTCTGACCTACTACATGCATTAAAACAGCATAATTACAAGTTTTTTCAAATTGTTTTTTTAAAAACTTAGGATAAACTTGGTAAAACAAGAAACCAACAAAGGCTTATCATATTTGACGTAATAAGCGCCCAAGGTGCTCTCAAAATTAGAAATAGGGGGCTCTTATTAGAATATAATTTTGGTGCTATAAAACAGAGTTGAAAGATCGTAAATTTTGTGGTTTATGCTGACAACCTGAAATGATACAAAAGAAAAGTCTGTGCGTATTATACACGACAGATATATCTTTCCAGCATTTAATTGCCCATAATTAAGGGTGCATATAACACACGAGTTAGTATCATACACGAATAAGTCTTGTGTACATTTATCAGTCGGAAGGGGTGGATAAGCCAGTATATTAGCAACCATCACCGTGGGCGCTTATTAGAGCGGGGCACTTATTACGTTGAATACGGTAATTGCTGTTTCGTCTCACCTTTCTGTAGAGCCTGTGTGTGAGTCTTGTTGGCACACGTGAGAACTATCGCTGTCCATTTCACCCTCCGGGCTGGACTTGCCATTCCTTATATTGAAAAATAAATAATGATTATATTAAAACTGTGACATCAAAATACATGTTGATCACATCTGATCATGCTGATGACTACGGTGGCACATACCCGCCACTGGTGAGATCATTTTCCACTGTATGCCTCTATATTTTATCTGGCAGCCGCCAGATACTTCCACTGGTGAGATAAAATATAGAGGTTTACAGGGGAAAATGATCTCACCAGTGGAAGTATCTGGCGAAAATGAAAACCCGGAGACGGCAACACGAGATCTCTTGGAAGAGTTGGAGATACCTGTGGCACAGATGATGCGGTTTGCCGCGATACACAGGTTACCCCATATGGCTAATACATCGCAATCAGCTGACAGGCCCAAGCCGATTGTTATGAAGTTTGTTTTGATGTCTGAAAGACAAAGGGTGCGTGAGGCAAGCTTCAAGATGTCAGCTTTATTGAGCAGTAAGAAGGTCTACATTCGCACAGACCTGCCAGTTGTGTTAAAAAAATAGAGACGCAGCCTTGCCAATAGGGCGTATGAAATCAGACAGACCCATCACTACCAGACCCGGATCCTGGAACGGGGAATAGTATTGACACTACAGTACAGAAGAAATTCAAGAGCAGAGTGGATCAGCTTTGGACCAGATGATACTGTGCATTGACTAGTTTACAAGCCCATTCAGGACCATGGATGTGTTTACATATGTGTTAACACTAATAACGGTTTGGACAGTGTTTGCTTAAGACACTGTTATTTTCCAGTTTTATTTTCGGGACGCATAGCGATCTCAAGTTATCTGCCAAAAGTGTGAGGTGGCTTGAGCGTAAAATAACAGGTAGTTGTGATTTGTGTTATTCATGGAATTCCTAAAGGCAAGGAGTTTATTAGTTTTCATTCTTCCTTAGATGTTAGATATAAAGGATTTTTAAAGATAAATATCGCCTCAAATGCTTATTGTGTGAAAATTTTATCCCACCCTCCCAGATACTGGAAAACGTGAATTTAATGCGTCTCCAAAAGAATGCGACCACTGGACCCTAGCCAAAAATGCGACTCAATATGAATGCGACACCCCCTCCTCTCAAGCATCAGTGGATTTCTATCTAAAGATGTCCTCAGTCAGGTTTAGAATCCTAACCGTAATCCAACCTTACATTAATCCAATCACACATTAAATAGCACCGCTTATTAGCGCTGAGTAAAGTACTTCCGCAAAAACAATACGTGCGCGCTGGCTCGTGTCGGCCTTCGACGCAGTCACAAAGAACAAAGGGTGGCATCTGTCTGGACTTGCAGCTGTGATCAGTGATGACATAAATGAGTAGAACTCTTGTCTTGACCCCAGCAGTGACAATTCACAGGACGTAATTAGTGTTTGAATGACATTTTTTATATACTTTATAAAGTTTATATACAAATGCTACTCAATAAACAGTGGTGTGGAATACATCAGCTTATGTCTAAGTTGATATTTTTGCTATCCAAACTGTCTTATTGTTGATATAAATGCCATGTTTAAGAATGCGAGCAAAGACCACACGCATTTTTCGCATTTAATTCACGCTCGCGTTAATTTCAAGATTTACAGTATTGAATTTACAGTGATAATTAATGTATTGTTGAACTGTTAAGAAAACTGTTCGTATCACTCGTATTTGATTCATGCTGAACTAGGATTTATGGCTTTTATATTTTTAGCAAGAATAACATTTGATCGCATTATCTTATGATTTAAAAAACTAAACGAGTTCTTCTGCTAAAAGCACAAACTTGTAGACTTACCCACGTGGACCATCCAAATATAGAACATCACGTAATGCAAGAGGCACAGCTATCTTATCTAATAATAATTTTGAATTTAAAATTTTAAAAGTAATCAAAGATGATGCGGAAGGAAATGTTTTAGCACTGAATATTAGGATACAGGACATTGTTTATACTATTGTTAATATATATGGCCCCAATCAAGATAAGCCTGAATTTTATGCAAAACTAAGAGATGTTATTACAGAACTAGATGGACATATACACTACTGCCTAGAAGTTCATTCCCCTTACACGCAGGGGCAACGTGTACGCGACCCGTGTGCACCCAATTGGTCATGCGTGTGGAACCTGTCCGCCACGCGTGTGATACCCGTGTTCAACGCGTTGCACACGGGGGTGCACCCCGTTCGTCACTCGTGTGCAACGCACTCATTAGAGGGGGAACAAACATTTGACCAAAGGAGGACCCGTGTTAAGCTGAACATGGAGGTGGTAACAAGGAGATATAGTTTTTATTTCCTGGCGAAAAATGTTAATACACATTTTATTATATGTATTTGCTGATGTCTCATTTTTAGATGTGATTTTATTGGAAATTATGAGTACTGTTGTGGCTTCTACCATGTCTACATGATGTTTTGCGATGGTGTTAAGAGAATACATGATCCTGTTAAATGTTATTGTTATTCACATGCTTTTTTGTGATTTGACAATAAAAGTCTGTAGTACGACTTTCAGTGATCATGTTTATGAGGTTTGGCGGAGCATTGTTTTTATTGGACCCTAATTACTTTATGATGGTTGGGTCTCTTTGTCTCAGCATTTAATTAATGAGAGTAGGTTATATGATGGAGGATACACTTTGGGGAGAGGGTTCTACTAATTACCGTACCACAGGAAGAGACCTGTAGACGTAAGCAATCAGCATTGGGTTGTGTGTAAGATGGCCGTCGCATAATGGCCGCCAGGAGAGGTAAACATTGAGCTGAAGCATGTGTTGTTTTCACTGGCTTGTTGAATAAATTCCCAGTGCTACTGTCAATATATCTTCCTCTTGATCCTAGATACATCATTTTGGCATTTACAATATAATTTTTTTCAACGTACATTAATGGTTTACTTGTCATATCTTTTAGAGTATTTGTCAATTGCGTTGAGCTTACACGTAAATAATAATATTCAAATCGCATTAAAATACAATGTTAACAAGATGTAACCCTAAAGTCCATGTTCCACATTCATAGCCAGGAGGAAAACTGATTACCCCCGGTAAACAAAGAGAAGAAGCTTGCCCTTACTTATATGTAGAGACATCATCTGAATATGACTATATATGTAAATGTTACGATACTGTACCAGCATGCGGGCAGTGGATCTTCCAGTTGGCTGACTTACTGTTGGTAATATCCGTTTTCTTTTAGCAAATAGAGATAGTTAGTAACAAACATATACGATATACAACGAATATTTGCACAACTTTCACAAAACCTTTCGACACTGACACCGCATCAAACCCTACGGTAGACTGGACACAGTTATGTGCGCACCGATTACATAACCCCATCCGACTGGGTGTGGCTGGTGGTTCAAAGCGAAACAGACAACCCTGTCTGTTGTCTAATAAATGCTGGGCGGTGCTTTTGATCTTGCCTCTAGCCATGCATGTAGTTGTAGTAAACAATGATCAGGATGGCCTCGGAATAAACAAGATACTTTCTTGTTGCATATCAAGGCACCAATTCATCGGTCACAGGGTTTTGTTATGTATAAAAGGCGCAGTGAAACAAAACATGGACCTCGTCTTCTACGCTGTCATTACAGTGAAAACATTTTCTATTGTGGACAGGTACACCTTCGTACCAACCGGTTTCCACTCGAATAGGAGCCATGCCACATCGAAACTTGGCTAGTGCCTATCTGTAGTCTCTGGCCATCTTATTTGAAACATAGTATTCTGTCCCATATACTTGTTTGTAACATCGGTACATTCTCAATTTATTAAGCCCGTTTCGCCCCTCTTCCTTTCTTAACATATCATTCCAATGGGTAACATATTCATTCATACACCATTGTTCCACCTGTGTACAAACAGAAAATTTATCTTTAAAACCTGTTGCGTTTAATAGGTGTCCTAAATCCCTATTAATACTAAACTTCTTTCTCACCCTACCTCTGCCAGCACACTGCAGAGGATTAACAGTTACTGTGAGTGAGCGAGCATAGTTTTACGCCGCTTTTAACAGTTACTGTGTTTACACAAGCACAGAAGTCATGCCAAGAACACTCACAGTTGTTAGGGAACTCAACTGAGGATTTTACAAGTGTCCATCACAACCTATGAAAGCTAACATGTGAATAAACTCAGTTCACTGAAATTTAAATAATTAAGGCACTTGCAGTGACCAGTTAAACAAGGTTTTCAATACTGAGTGAAAGAAAGACGAGGTGCCAGCCTACATTGGAAATGCTGTATGCTGTATGTCCAGCCTCAATCAACACCTCTTGTGATCAACAATCAACACCTCGCGATCCCGAGCCTTGCGCATAACCATTGTCATGACCTGATCGAGTGATTCCTTCCATCAACTTGAAAGGATTACCCACAGAGAAAGAAAGGATTAAAATCCTAAAGATATCCTATTAACATGGTATAAGTACTCAACCTGTGTGCAACCCGTTGGGCACCTGTGTCACATACATGTTACATGCGTTCACAAAGCGTGTTAGGGGAATGAACTTTTAGGCAGTAGTGTACATATTTTGTGTGGGGACTGGAATTTTATTATGGATATGAATATGGATACGTTTAATTATAAGCATTTAAACAATCCCAAAGCAAGGAATGGGGTATTAGATATTATGGAAACTTTTGATTTGAAAGATGTTTGGCAAGATTCAAATCTGTTTGACAGGTGTTTCACCTGGCGACAGCCTAACCCTATTAAGCAAGCTAGATTAGATTTTTTTCTTGTATCCCACAATATAGTCCATAGGTCAGTGAATGTGACGTCCACCCAGGGCTGGACTACTAACATCAACTGGAAACATGCTTCAGCAGGTAGAGGGGAGACAACTCTGTCAACATGTAACCGACCTGGATTAGCAACATCCCCACCAGTCAAGCAGTCATCACCGATGAAACCAGCTACACCAAGGATCAGCGAACCAAAACCAAAACCACCACCTGTGACGAACATAGTCACACCTGTGCAAGGGACTGTTACTTCCAGATGTGGTCACATTATCCGACCACCTGAGAAACTTGATTTATAAGAAACTCTAATCAGACATTAAATCAGTGTGCATAAATGTCTGTGCAAATCTCAAAGACAACTCAAAGACATTAACTTTATTACATTTCCCATGTGTGTTCTTTGAATTTATTAGAACAAGTTATTTCTGTGTTCATCTATAAATGTCAGGTAATCAGGGGAGATGGGATGAGTTGCGCTATTACGTAATATTGTTACGATATTATTACCGTATTCAGCGTAATAAGCGCCCAGGGCGCTTTCAAAAATAGAAATAGGGGGCTCTGATTAGAATATTATTTTGGTGAAAAAAAACGGAGTTGAAAGATAAATATCGTGGTTTATGCTGACAGCCTAAAATGTTTATGTATGACAGATATATTTTTCTAGAATTTAATTGCCCATAATTAAGGGTGCATATGACACATGAGTGAGTATTGTATGCGAATAAATAAGTCTTGTGAACATTGATCAATCGGGAGGGGTGCTAATTGGGATTGTTCACTAGCCAATATATTAGCAATTATACCGCTGTGGGCGCTTATTAGAGCGGGTATATACGGTATACATGTATGTGTTGGATGTCATTACTTTTGGGAAGTCCATGCCGTCTCACACCTGCGAGTTGGATACACCAATAAACTTGTGTGCTTCTGTCAATCTTCTGTCAATAAGTCTCAATAGAATAGAAGATTACACACATGATGAAAGCATATTCTAAAACATTTCCGGAACATGTCAGGAAATGTTTTTGGTATGTTTTTACAACATTTTTGCGGGAATGGGCATGATATAATGTTGTCACAACTTTTTTCATCCTTGTAACACAAAGTTATTACACGTCGTTGTGACAACGTCCATGGGAGTCCACAGAATAACTTTGTAGGGATGCAATATTAAAACATTGCCACAACGTAAAATACAACATTGCCACAACATAAAATACAACATTACCATAACATAAAATACAACTTTCCCACAACGTAAAATACAACATGATCACCACATTGTGACAACGTAAGTATGATGTAACACAACGTTAGCCCATGACGTTGTGACATAATGAATGAGGATCCCACAGAATATCGTTATATGGACGTACTATCCCAAGCGCTATACCAAGCGTTACCATAACGTTATCACATTGTTGTCAAGCTGGGGAGGCAGTCAGTGGACCAGATCGAGGACAGTGTGCTGCACAGATCCAGGGGCATGCCCTGTACTGGGCAGGTCGTCATGGTGATGCATGCTAGGCAAATGAAGGTAAAAAGCTGGAAACTCTGATCAAGGATGTTTCCACACAAGGAATCTAAGGATCAAGCCGGGAGGAATGTATAACAAACTCGCAAAAAACTTGCGCAAATTCCACTCAGTGTGTCCGCCGACCAGCATGTTAAAATTACAGGGAAGGACTAGAAGTAGATTCTGCAATTCCCCACCTCCAACAGCCATAATCAGCTGATAATGTTAATTATGATTCGATGTCCTCGCGGCAAAACCGTTTACTGTTTTCACTATCCCACATCTATTGGTCGCACATGCATCCACAATACGTAAGAAAATAAGTTATATGTATTGTTTTATATATTAGGACAGACAATGTGTCAGATGTCAGGTTGTAAAAAACTAGCGAATACTCCCGAGTCGGCCCTAGTAGATATTAGAGGGTCTACGAGCATTTCGTAGTTATTGAACAGTTGCACCTTTGTCACATCAAGCTCAAGTTCCGATATTACATTTCATGATTATGCCTATGCTTAATGTGGTGTATTGTGAGAAATAAGCACTTGTTATACTACCTTCTCTTCGTCACAAAGTCAGTTCCTGGATTTATTGACAATATTGCACGTGAGGTTGTGGTATTAGAGTTACCCCCCTTTGCCCAAGCTCCACACAGCGATAGCCCGCTCAGTTCACGGATGTATTTGAATCGCCAGTATCTTTGGCTCCATAACAACGACAGTAATAATATTATTAATTAAAGCTATATCTAGATCTAGTAAATGTGTTGTCGTTTTACATTGGTTCACTAAACCTAGACTCTGCATAGATTTGTATTGTAAAATTAGTTCGATATATATATGTGTGTTACTGAAAATATAAAAACATCATATTTAATAAACATATTTTTTTGCACTAAAACGATTTATATTTTTCACATTTACCAAGTGTTCTATTTCCATAACAAAAACACCATGGCTTATGCCCCTTGCAATATGACGTCATTGCTGCCAATTGATAAACATTATGACGTCATCATGCTTTGTTAGAGCCGCTTCACGTGGTGTAGGTACAGTTTTGTGATTCTAGCATCTCAGATGCCAGCCAGAATTGTGTTATGCTGAGTCACCCTGCGCCGGAGTGTGTCGTAGACCATATTGTTTTACCGCAAACTGGTTCTTGATATCTTTTGTGTTGAGAATAGACAGGGACCCAGTTGAATTGGCACCAATTACGTCATAATCTAAGGGGGATAACTCAGGCCTATTTCGCTCATAAAACGAAGGCCTCATAACGGCATATCACTTTCACACTATTGTGAGCTTCCTACTTTCACTGTGAAAAAAATGAGTGTATATTTTCAAACACAGATACTAACTAATTCTAAAATTGCGTTTTGTTTAGAAAAAGAAAGAAAGTGATTTTTGCGTGTACACTTCCCCTTTAACCATTTTTTCCAAATTAAAAAAAACAAACACACCTTTTAAGACCAGTGCTTGAAATATCTGTCTGCCCGCGAGTGGCGGTTATTTCGTAACCCAAACGAATTCTTAACCCTAGAAAATTTATAACCCCTAAAAATAAGAAACTTCGTAACCCTATTTCGTATTTCTATATATTCGTTGGGTGATGTCACAGCTACTGGATCAGTTCATTCAACGCACAGGAATAGAGGGGGGAAACACACTTTTGAGACTTTTGTAGAAAAACATATCACCTCGCAATCATTGCATTCAGATAGCCATGAATATTTTGTACGTTGCATCTTTTAAAAAGGGTTGCCACCCATCGCATTTATCACACTGAAGTGCTTGCTTGCGCGTCTGAATTTCAAAATCACATTCGATTCATAAGCCATCGTTCAAAGTAATTGAACGAATTCATCTTCACTTTATACACCTTTTCCTGGTATTGTCGTTAAATATGAGATAGATACGCGATAAATAGCAAACAACAAGAACGAAATGTGGTTTATTATAAAACATTGTTCTATCATGACGTCATTTCTGGAGATTCGAACATGTGCTCGCAACTTGACGTGTATTGGGCGACGTTATTTTTGAGAGGGGAGTGTTAGTTGTTTTCCATAGATGTAGCTGGGCAGATAATCGCAGTGGCCGAACGATCGCATCTAAAAGCGAGAGAGATATCACAATCGGTATTGGGAGAAAAGCTAGGTAAAGGAGCAATCGACCTGAGGATTGTGAAGATATTCTGGAAATACCCACCGTCAGGCGTGCATTAAATGGACTTGGCCGACATTGCCGAGGTCGGATTCTATTGAGGGAGTTATCATTATTAAAATACGGGAAAATATATTTAAAGCTTGTAATTACTTCATCATCCTTAGAGAGGCTGCGCATAATGTTGATATATCATACAAGAAATAAACGAGTCGTGGCCGTTTATCGTACAATAAAACACTGCAGAGAGAAAAAACCAATCGGGGCTGCGCCCTTCATGGTTTATTCTTCCTGCAGTGTTTTATGATCATGGTTTATGTTCCTTGCAGTGTTTTATTGTACGATAAACAACTCCCACTCGTCTATTTCTTTATTAAACCGAGGCTCATTTGTCCTTGACCGAGATCTAACTAACTGAATTGTTAGTTAAACACCACTTGGCAATGACGGAACTTCTTTTTTTCCCTGTCATTTATCTTGATGATAGAATAATTCCATGAAAAACGTTTGTTGCCAGCGGGATTCGAACCCGCGAAGGTCAACGAATGTAGACTTCTGCCACGGCAACTTAGGACAAATTGTATGAAATTAACAACTGAATATTTACTTACATCAGGACTAATTGCTTATCCGTTTATGAACTGCGAAATATGTTTTATGTATTTTTTATACAGTATGTTACTCTATGCATTCTAGTATTTGTACAGTACTTGTGATTTGGTGGCTTTTCGTTGAACGAAACGAACAGAAAGAAAAGAAATTACTATCAAATTAATCAGGGCTGTGTTTTCCATAATAGGCCCATCAACATGGCCAAATAAAATCAAGGTGATTGATAACTATGCTTGAGTTGGTCCAAAATGGATGGGATACTTGCCCCGGGACATGCATTTCATAACCCAATCGGCAAAGTGCGACGTGCACGTGCGAAAGACTCTGGGAACACATTTGACGTGCTGCATGCAGGGCCGACTCACACAGTGTTCTCACAGTTGAGCATAGAGTTCCTGAATATCTTTCAAAATACCTTTAACTAAACAATTAACCATTTCAATGATTAGACACTGGACCCTCCTGGTCTAAACCATACACAATCCCGCCCCATCTCCATCTCAACAGCTACTGGATTCAAGGAGCCCACAAGTAATTGTCATTGATTTCTTAAAGCTTAGCTTCATCAGAAGATAAACCCCATAAACGTTGTCCTTGTTCATTTGAAATATCGCTCTTACGCATTTGGGTCATCAAAATTTGTACCTCTTTTGGTTCTGTTGAATAAACAAAAATAAAACTTGAAAATTCAAACTTTTAGTGATTTAACAAGAAACATCTAAACTTAACAAATATTGAATTATGCCAACACAAAGAAACATAATTTTGAAATATTTCAAATACACTGGAGAATCGGTGGAAATCTATTGTCCTTAGTGTAACCACTATAGTTACCGATCTTTTGCAGAAGTACAAAATAAATACAATATTTCTTTCGGTGTATTATTGTAAAACTAATATTTTTCCTCTGCCAAGAAAAGAAAAAGAATCTCATTTTAACATCACGACGTTTGAAAACCTGGATTATCACTCTTTGTGAGAAATAAAAAGAAAAACAGATAATTTACTCTTCTCTGTGTCCCACACATTACCGAAATGATCGATATAATTTCAATATTCTATTTTTAATTGAACACGTTCTTTGTGCGTGTTGAAAATAATGCTATGAAGTGTGTGTTTACCTGAATCATTTTCAGAATTTCCTCTGGTTACACCAAAGACAAAACGGTTACACCAAAGACAAGGCGTTTACACCAAAGACAAGGCGGTTACACCAAAGACAAAACGGTTACATCAAAGACAAGGCGGTTACACCAAAGACAAGGCGGTTACACCAAAGACAAGGCGGTTACACCAAAGACAAGGCGGTTACACCAAAGACAAAACGGTTACATCAAAAACAAGGCGGTTACACCAAAGACAAGGCGGTTACACCAAAGACAATGCGGTTAGACCAAAGACAAGGCGGTTACACCAAAGGCAAAACGGTTACACCAAAGACAAGGCGGTTACACCAAAGACAAGGCGGTAACACCAAAGTGAGTGAGTGAGTGAGTTGGGTTTAACGCCGCTTTTAACAGTATTCCAGTTATATCGCGGCGTGTCAGCTTAATTTGGGAGGAAAGCCCGAAGTGATGCAGGTCTTTGACGTTTACCACTTCGTTGAAACCCACGAGCACGGGTATGGTGCTGACAAACCTAGAAACATAATCGGGGCGAACCGGGATTCGAACCCACAATCATAGGTTTCTGGGGTAACACCAAAGACAAAACGGTTACACCAAAGACAAAACGGTTACACCAAAGACAAGGCGGTTACACCAAAGACAAAACGGTTACACCAAAGACAAGGCGGTTACACCAAAGACAAAACGGTTACACCAAAGACAAGGCGGTTACACCAAAGACAAGGCGGTTACACCAAAGACAAGGCGGTTACACCAAAGACATAACCATTACTCATGATGATTTATCCTTCATGTCACAATAAAGAAATAGTGCACTATAGTTGGTGTTGCCTGTTTGCAATGGCGTCAGACATTTTTGTTTCACAACGTTTTCTTTGAAGTTAATACTGTTGACTTGTGGTCACCAAGGTGTACGAATGTGTTTGGGTTACGAGTTTACATACACCCCTGCCCGCTGGGCAAATGGTCCGACTGTCTCGGTGAAAATTGTTTCAGGTAGATATATCACTTAGATATATACCATGGCTATTTTGTAATTTCTTTTAATTGATTGAAACCCGCTCGAGTAACCTTGCCCTAGGGCTGTACTGAGAGATAAGTCCATGGATGTGTAGTAATATACTACTCAAAAGAAGTTAAGGATCACCTGATTCTTTCATATCACTATAGTTAATCACTCATGTCATGACAGATTAACTTTACCATATGAAAGAATCGGGTGATCCTTAACTTCTTTTGAGTAGTATAATATCCTCCTAATAGGCAAGTCTGGATATATGGACAGTACTCCAGTCTCAACAGTCCAGGACAACATGTTCTTATTATTAACATAATCTGGATTTATTTATTTATTTAAGCTGACACGCCGCGATATGACTGGAATACTGTTAAAAGCGGCGTTAAACCCAACTCACTCACTCAAACCTCGACGGGATGCGAAGCTGTTACTTCTTGGTTTGTAAATAGTTATCCCAAATATAACATTTGTAACATGGATCTATGTGCACAGTAGGTAAAATACTAATTCCCAGCTGCGCCATTCCTAACCTTTTTTCTATATTATCTAACAACTAAAACAGTGAGCCATAAAAAATATTCGAAGGCCATACGAGTATTCATATTCGAAAAGACATCTGTCATAACAAAAACAAATCTTCAAGGTAATATGTGATTCAATATGAATGTATTTTAGGTATTGATAATGCAGTTTACTCGGATAATCGGTATCCATATACACTGAGTACACTACTCAATCGGTGACAGCGACAATCAACTATGTCATTCTATTTAATATGAGTGAGTGAGTGAGTGAGTGAGTGAGGTACATGTAAGTTTAACGCCGATTTTCAGTTCTTCAGCAAACCATGCTTGCCATAAAAGGTGTATTAGGAATAAACACTATGTATTAAGCTCGCCAAGGCTCGCTAAATACAATGTTTATTCCTAATGCATGATATTTACCATCCCCAAACACACTCGCGTGATAACCTCTATTTATTACTTGCCCGTGAAGAGATCACCCGTTTAATAAACATACAGCTGTATTCAACATTGTGTAATACCAAAACGCGTGCTTATGTACTCTCGGAACACGTTTCACGAACAAATATTGAAAGCTCTCAACATCCCTTGGCTTATTCAACGACATTGCGTGTGGAGATGATAGATCACTGAGAGGAGCTTATGCACACTCGTTGACCCCAGCAACCTTGTTGCTAGGTTGACGTCACATGGCATTGTTACGCCTTAGGATCTTGCAACAAAATTCCAGAAATTACGTCATCGGGTATTGTGACGTGATTGTAAACTTTGAGGTGCAAGGCCCCGTTCCACAAGGCTATCGTACGGTAGCGCAACGACAGTCGTTGGTCTAAGTTAAAGTATATGGGTTGCGATAACCTTAACGCTACGATAATTTTGTGGAACGGACGCCTGAATTCTAAAGGTGGACCGTTGGATGGTATTAAATTCATACGTTTCAACTTTTGACGTGTTTGAAGTATTACTGTGTTAAACTCAGCTGGATTATGCCATGCATGGATCGTGTAGGTGTCAGCCTATTTACGCTCAACAGTATAATTCTAAAAACGTTATAAATGGCCAGTAATAAATAAAATACTAAACTCGCTCCCGTGTAAAACCAATTTTATGAAACTCGTTAATAGTTGTGGTATCTGGTTCGCTTTCGCGAACTTTTCACTCGTTTCATAAAATTGGTATTACACGGGAGCTCGTTTAGTATTCTATATTTATCATCCAAAACTGGTTTCCACAGGAGATATCGCTTGGATGAGATCAAGCGATATCTACACTGTAGATATCGCTGCAATGAAATTACATCACAATGCTGTGCAGACCATTGTGACGTCACTGGTTACCATGACGTCACAATCAAATGACATCACTAATGGCTCTGCTACTGAAGCTGTTTGCAGTACTTTTTACACTGAAGACACTGCTAATTACTGTCTACAAATTGAAAAAGTTGAAAGAATGATGTTGGATGATAAATAAAATCTCACCCTCGTGTCTTTTGATATCAAATATATCAACACTCGTTGATAAAAGTGGCAAAAATCCTCGGCAAGCCTCGGAATTTTTCCACTTTTATCAACTCGTGTTGATATATATGATATCAAAAGACACTCTGGTGAGATTCTCTATTTATCATTCAAAACTGGCTCCCACAGGAGATATCGCTTGCTTTGCAGACCATTGTGACGTCACTGGTTACCATGACGTCACAATCAAATGACATCACTAATGGCTCTGCTACTGAAGCCGTTAACAGTACCTTTAGCCACTGCTTATTACTGTCTACAAACTGACCAAGTTGGAAGAATGATGTTGGATGATAAATAAAATCTCACCCGAGTGTCTTTTGATATCAAATATACCAACACTCGTTGATAAAAGTGGAAAATATCATCGGCAAGCCTCGGAGCTTTCCCACTTTTATCAACTCGAGTTGATATATTTGATATCACTCGGGTGAGATTCTCTATTTGAAACCTCTGATTGATCAATATCGATTACCACTTACCCATTGATCTTGCCCATGCTTTTTTAACTTCTTCCTCGTTGAAAGTTGAAAATATGTGGTGGCTCTCCATTATGTGATTATCTGAAAGATAAAACAGGATGAACACCATGTGCAAACGGTAACATCGTAGACCCCTTTGATTTACCTTTAGATATACATGTAATACACACGAGGCTATTCTATCCTCCCCACATTCTTATGACAAGAGCGTACCCCCTACAAGAGAGTAAGCCTACGGATGTAATCATTGCTTGTGTTGCAACCACTTGTTTTCGGGGGCACGGATGGTCTAGTCGCTGTGCAGAATTGCCTCCCTTGAACACGCTCGAAACCTAGATCGTGGGTTCGAATCCCGGTTCGCCTCGATGGTGTTCATAGGTTTGTGAGCACTATACTCGTCCTTGCGAGTGTCACCAATGTGGTAAAGGTCTGACTTCGAACTTCGGAATTCGGATTTTCCTCCCACATTAGTGAGTGAGTGAGTTGGGTTTAACGCCGCTTTTAACAGTATTCCAGTTATATCAGGACGTGTCAGCTTTATGTGGGAGGAAAGTCCGAATTGATGCAGGTCTCAGACGTTTACCGCTTCGGCGAAACAAACGAGCACGGGTATGGTGCTGACAAACCTAGAAACATAATCGGGGCGAACCGGGATTCGAACCCACAATCATAGGTTTCTGGTGTGCCCAAGGGACGCAACTCTGATCAGCGAATCGAAGCGCCTTAGACGACTGGGCCACCCGTGCCCCTCTCCCACTTTAAGCTGACACGCCGTAATATAACTGGAATACTGCTAAAAGCAGCTTTAAACTCGCTCACTTATTTACAATGTATCTGACCAGCCTAATGACGTGAGACAAACGCACGCAAAGGCAAGTCAATTGTTCACCGGAAAAAACACGGGAACATATGGTCAAATTAGGGAATTGCATCGGACAACATTTTTTGTCACTCCGTCAAATTTGGAAATGTCCTACACATGTGAGCACACAATGCTATATGGAAAGTGGTCATACATGTCTACCATGATCGTTTTGAAAGGAATATTGCTTGACATAAAGGGAAAGTTGACTATTGGACGTCATCATTCTTGTCATAAGTCTTGTGGAGAATGTTTTGTCACTCTGAATCTGTATGCATAGATCTGAATATGAAACAGACGAGGCGGTCTCGCTGGTCTCCTTTATTTCTAGTTCAGGTGGGTAAATCAGTGGAAGGGAAATGGGAAGATTAATGGTTATTGAACGACATCAGATCATCGATATACCTAAAGCTTAAGTTAAACTTCTTGGCCAAATTACCTTGTTTTGACCAAACCGAGCAGAAATTCTGATTCATATGCATAAAGAAACAGATCAGCAAGAAGGGGAGCTCAGTTGGTGACGTGGGGATACCTTCGTCTTGCCTAAATGTCTTACCCCCAAATATTACATAGATGTTATCAGTAAGAAAGTCCAGCATTTCACAAATGGATTTCTCAGCAAACTTCAATGGCATTTGCTTTCATTTTTGACAAATTGACTTTAACCTCTGGAGATAGAGGTGTAACTATATCCCCGGTCACCAGTTTAGTGACGTGTGTCCCTATGGGTCAAGGGATGAAGTTTTTCCTTTGATTCGTGGTGTGCGATAGTGGTGTACAAAGTTAAAAAATCAAATGTTCTGACAGAATGGAACCTGGTTCTTTTCTGAGACTGTAAAAAGTCAAGTAAATCCTTTGAGTATTTGAGAATAGTAATAATGGTATTAATTCCACTTTTCTTACAAGTACTTTCTGTGAATATAAAGAAGGTCTCTCCTTGAATGTATTAAGGACTATGGTTAGTCTTTGAGACTGGGTACATTTGCTGGACCCAGCAAAATATCTCTCTTTGTACTGTTTCTTATTAAGTTTTGGAATCCAGTACAAAAGGCGAATAGACATGAGTGAGTGAGTTGGGTTTAACGCCGCTTTTAACAGTATTCCAGTCATATCGCGGCGTGTCAGCTTAATGTTGGAGGAAAGCCCGAAGTGATGCAGGTCCCAGACGTTTACCACTTCGGTGAAACCCAAGAGCACGGGTATGGTGCTGACAAACCTAGAAACATAATTGGGGCGAACCGGGATTCGAACCCACAATCATAGGTTTCTGGCGTGCCCAAGGGACGCAACTCTGCACTCTGAATCGCGGCGCCTTAGACGACTTGGCCCCCCGTGTCCCCCGAATAGACATGTCTTCAGGGTCAAGTCAAACGTTGATAGTGCTGATGCATGGTTTGGGCAGATGTCAAGCTCGGTTAACATACTGGCCTTACGTCACTGTGTCATGTCACTTATACCAGGTTCATTCATCAAGCAATTAATGTACCAGGTTCATTCATCAAGCAATTAATGTAGTGATGTTTACATATAATGCTCATGTTATTTGAGGCCTTGCCAGTTGGATTAACAACAAACTTTTCATGTAGGGCTACCAGACTTTGGATGACAGCTGGCTGCGACAGAATGGGTTTGTTTCATTTCTGTTTCCTCCTTTATCTGTTTGTGCATTCTACCAATGACAACATCACACACGGGCTTAACCCACTCTGAAAGACAATCAACAGGTTCTTCTTCTCTTTTGGCCCATATACTGGTATATGCTTCGACTGCATCTATAATGGTTTTAAAGTTGTGATCCCAATTTGGAAGAGTCTGCTCACGGTATTTTGGTCCATATTTGAATAACTGACGGAGGTTGTTATTGTCAACAATAGAGAAGTCCCCTGTAATTATATGACCTACAGGTTGGTAGCAGTATGCTGAGTCTTGTCAGACACAAGTAGTGGAATTAACATCATGAGCTGTCAAGTCCACTTTCAGCAACACTTTCCTATGATTGAACAGCCTGGACGAAATAAGAAAATGACGTTGGTGGTTCCTGAAATTTAAAATATTGTGGCACATTTTGGGAAACTAATTTTTGCCTGTTACCGAAATTTATGGCATCAAATCCCTTGTTTGCCAATTTCAAATTCAAGAACATGCGTTCTAGATCTTTGTCTGATTTAGTGGAGTCCGTTTCTGGTTTCGCCAAACGTTTCAAAACGATATCAAGAAATATATTCTCGAGTCGATAGGCTCGTGCTGTTTGTAGACCAACATATCAGCAAAAGTTTCTCGAGTCGTTAAATTTCTTTTAATGACACATGAAATCGTCTTGTTCTTACTTTGTGCAGGCCCAATGCTTCCTGACGGAGAGGCAACAAATCTTCCAAATCAATGGTATAATTTGGCCTTTGTCCTCTCTGAGGCCCATGGCGGCGTCGACGTCTTTGGGATGCCGGAAACAGAGTCAGTGTCTTTCTAACCAACGAACTGCCGACGTCTTATATTTTGTCATTACATCCATGTGGCATTGCTGCACACAACAGTCGAGTCCAATGATTGTCTCTGGACATTCTATAAGGTCGACTGCATTTAGGGCTATTAGATGGGTGGTGATTTCATTAATATCCCAATTTTTGCTGGCTGAATTGTGTCGATAATTTCTGCTGTATCTCTCCAACATATATCAATCCACAAAGGGTGCATTCAATGCTATATATGATTTTTTTTAGTTTGACATGATCGGTCTTCAAAAGGTTTTGTGCAGTATGTTTCAGCTCTTAACTCAGATTAAATTCAGGATCAGTTCGAATCCCGGTTCGCCCCGATTATGTTTCTAGGTTTGTCAGCACCATACCCGTGCTCGTGGGTTTCACCGAAGTGGTAAACGTCTGGGACCTGCATCACTTCGGGCTTTCCTCCCACATTAAGCTGACACGCCGCGATATAACTGGAATACTGTTGAAAGCGGCGTTAAACCCAACTCTCTCACTCACTACTTACTTTGGAGATTTAACGTGCGCTTTCCGACTGATGCGTATTTCGCACACGGGCCCGGCCAGGCCATTTAATGTGTTTCCGAAAGGGGCGAAAGTGGTCTGTGCAACCCAAGAGGGGGCTTTAGGGGTTGCTTATATAGAATTTGGGAATTTTGAGAATTGGAATAGATGCCGATGGGGTTAGGGAGGAGCCGTGCAATTGTGGACAAGCTTATATTTGAGAAACATCTAATGCCCTTACTTACTTACTTACTTACTTACTTACTTTGGAGATTTAACGTGCGCTTTCCGACTGATGCGTATTTCGCACACGGGCCCGGCCAGGCCATTTAATGTGTTTCCGAAAGGGGCGAAAGTGGTCTGTGCAACCCAAGAGGGGAGTTTAGGGGTTGTTTATATAGAATTTGGGAATTTTGAGATTTGGAATAGATGCCGATGGGGTTTGGGAGGAGAACTAAGGGAGCTGGCATCTAATGCCCTCAAAACCCGAATTAAAGAACATAAAGCTCAGTCTCAAAAGATGAATCTAAATCAGATCTATCAGACCATATCCGTGACAACCCAAGCCTAGACTATTACATACCCCCGGCCTACCATCAACTCATCAAAGACCCCAATCAGTCATAATCCTTATGTTTATATTACTGGCTTCACCTTTTTGTTTACATTACTGACTTCGCCGATCAATATGTTTACTACCCTTTCTGTGTACATAACCGGCTTCTCCACTCCAGTGTAACTACATCTGACATCTACTCTACTGTATAAACAAGCCTCCTACCTGTATATATACTTGTCAACCATACTCTGTACATGACAGATGGAGCTGTGTTGGATCCCATCTCACATAGATATTCATGGAAATGAAAAAGCAGACTCACTGGCGAAGTTAGCTCTAGACAAAGCGGATATACAGCATATTCCCTTTAGTAAACTAGAGATAAAAAGCAAAATCAAAGCCTCAATAGCAGAAAGATGGCAAGCCCAATGGGACGAAAGTAAGATCGACAGATGGCTATACAAAATTCAAGGACCCAAGGTCCAGCATAAGCCAAACTCATACTCAAATGAAAGGACTATGACAAGGTTTGTTCATCTTGCAATCAGGCTGAAACCAATGCTCACATGTTACTTGAATGTCAAGACCATGCCCCAGCCCGGGCTAGGTTAAAACAAGAATTTCAGTTAGATCCGCTATCTGTCATAGATCTCCTAAAGCCAAGAGATGCAATAGCGAAGGCCAAACTAACTCTATTTCTGAGAGATTGACAGCTGCTCGAACGTATTTGAATAGAGCAGCCAAGGATAAAAATGAAATCATATCAATATAAGAAAATAGAAATCATATCAATACAAAAAAACAGAAAATATGTGAATACCAAACTCACAATAGACATGTGTACCCTACTCACACACAGGAGTCCCAAAGAGGGACAGGTCAGCCGAAATTGCTTAAGCAGAAGGCGACCTCTTAAACACTTAATGCAACAACAACTCTATACATCACTTGCTTAATGACGGTGTTAGAACGTACGCCGAAACGTCGATACTAATTGTGATAAAGAAGTTGTTCATCCATAAAAAAAATCGTATCCTTACTTTGTACACCAACTTCTAAATGCCTCTCAAAGAAGCATCAACAACGGAAACACATTCTCCACCATCAGCTTTGTTCAACTTCGTCTTATTTATATATGTCACCTTACCCCTTCTTGACATAAGACGTACACCAATAGCAAAATGCGTCGCCCAATACACGCCCTTCTCGCTTGACTGAACGTACAGAACCAGGCACAGACACAATAGGCTGTACCGTCCCGGCTGAACGACTAGTTTTAGGCAGATGACAAGGCAAACAGATGTTCCTGACATGCAGTATAGGTTACGTAACAAATGTAGTCCTAAATTAATATGAGGATATGTGGGAATTAGTGCTATCTCATCCGTATGTTACCAAGCGTGGGCAGGTGCACAGCCTTAGAACGTCTGAAAGGAACAGTCACGGTTGACGAACACTTACAATGCACCCGTCAGCAGCCAGCTTTTACTTGAGCTTCTTTCAGTGGCATTTAGAAGTTGGAGTGATGAAGTAAGACGAGTTCTATGGATGAACAACTTCTTTATTACAATTAGTGCGACGTTTCGGTGTAGATCCTAACACCTTTATCAAGCAATAGATGGATAGGGCTAAACAACATCTCGTCTTACTTTTACTTGAGCGTTGAGTAAGTGTGTGGTTGAGTTAGTGAGTGGGTGGATTGTTGGATAAGTGTTGCTTTTATCAATATTGCAACTACATCGACCCGCCTTGTAAATAAAGAGATCTGATGAGGCATGTGCCAAAGGGGTGATCAATTTGAATACCTTAGGATGGAAGGGCTATTCAGTTAGCATGGTCTTGTGGTTCCGGGACAGGACAGGTAATCTGCAAGCACGTTTATGTTGCGCGGTGTGCAAGGTGCTTCCTTCCTACATCCCCTCAACTCTGCCAAGGCAAATAAATGTGAAACCTTCATTGTTTTGACCTCGTTCCCCCTTGACGTGGTGTTGTTTGTGGCTACATTGCTCACGAGTGGTGCAACAGATGTTTCCATGCTTAGTTTGTTTGGATAATAGCTCTCCTTCCAGACAATTGATATGCATCTTCTTGTCTTACTCTGACCAAACCCCTTGAACTATGACGTCATCTATGTGAGCACCCTTTGTCTGACGCGTCTGTGTACTGGTGACGTATTGGATAGAGAAATATGAGAGGAGTGCCTGGCATGACATTGGGACACCAGTAGTTCCAACAGCTGGCCTGGATGGTGTTGAGTTAGATCTTCCTGTTCTATATTTCTGGTAGTGTTCATCTGAAGCCAGAAGTGGACATAATGGTAACCTCTCACTGTAGGTTAGATCTTCGAGAGATGTAAGTTATTGATTGAGTATGGTTTAACGCCGCTTTTAGCAATATTCCAGCAATATCAGTGCGGGGGGGGGGGGGGGGGGGCACCAGAAATGGGCTTCACACATTGTACCCATGTCGGGAATCGAACCCAGGTCTTCGGCGTGACGAGCGAACGCTTTAACCACTAGGCTACCCGACCGCCCTCGAGAGATGTAACAGTGCTTTGGCGAGATATTCAGGGGCGTGATCTGATAGGATGATCGAGCGTGTTTAAGATTATCTCCCGTGCTTCTAAATATCTGTTCCCTGGAGGTGCGAAGATACCTTTTAGAGTGAGTTTGGTTTTACGCCGCTTTTAGCAATATTCCAGCAATATCACGGCGGGAGACATCCGAAATGGGCTTCACACATTGTACCCATGTCGGGAATCGAACCCGGGTCTTCGGCGTGACGAGCGCCCCTGATACAACCCTGCCCCTATGTAGTTAATGCTTTGAGCTGGCTCTAACCCCAACTTGTCAGGGTGTACCAGGTATGGCAGGAGCTGGTTGAGAGATATTGCGCCTTGTGCTTGAATTGCAACTTGTCTGGCCAGCTGATAGAAAGTCGTCTAACATAACCGCGAAGGATTACAAGACTTAGACAATGGGAATGATAAATCCAGGTTAATAGCCATGGCGCTATTGATATGCCGAATGATGGTAAATGGACATGGTGCTATTGTTATGCCGAATGGTAGTAAATAGCCATGGCGCTATTGATATGCCGACTGATGGTAAACGGACATGGCGCTATTGATATGCCGAATGGTAGTAAAAAGCCATGGCGCTATTGATATGCCGAGTCATGGTAAATGGACATGATGCTATTGTTATGCCGAATGGTAGTAAATAGCCATGGCGCTATTGATATGCCGAATGGTAGTAAATAGCCATGGCGCTATTGATATGCCGAATGGTAGTAAATAGCCATGGCGCTATTGATATGCCGAATGATGGTAAAAGGCCATGGCGCTATTGATATGCCGAATGATAGAAAATGGCCATGGTGCTATTGTTATGTCGAATGCCTCCAAAGAGGGCTGTCATTAAACAAGAATGAAGTAATAATGAAAACGTGGTAATTGGTTCACGGGTTTATTAACAACAGCTAACTGTACTAATAGGTGACAATAAAATCCTTTATATTCTGTTTTGTGCAATAATTTGTTCACACAAATGCATTTGATTATATAGATGTACTGAATAGCTACATACGTGACAGGTTTAACCTCGACTTACTTACTTACTTACTTACTTACTTACTTACTTACTCACTCACTCACTCACTCACTCACTCACTCACTCACTCACTCACTCACTCACTTACTTACTTACTTGCTTGCTTTGGAGATTTAACGTGCGCTTTCCGACTGATGCGTATATATATGATATCAAAAGACACTCTGGTGAGATTCTCTATTTATCATTCAAAACTGGCTCCCACAGGAGATATCGCTTGCTTTGCAGACCATTGTGACGTCACTGGTTACCATGACGTCACAATCAAATGACATCACTAATGGCTCTGCTACTGAAGCCGTTAACAGTACCTTTAGCCACTGCTTATTACTGTCTACAAACTGACCAAGTTGGAAGAATGATGTTGGATGATAAATAAAATCTCACCCGAGTGTCTTTTGATATCAAATATACCAACACTCGTTGATAAAAGTGGAAAATATCATCGGCAAGCCTCGGAGCTTTCCCACTTTTATCAACTCGAGTTGATATATTTGATATCACTCGGGTGAGATTCTCTATTTGAAACCTCTGATTGATCAATATCGATTACCACTTACCCATTGATCTTGCCCATGCTTTTTTAACTTCTTCCTCGTTGAAAGTTGAAAATATGTGGTGGCTCTCCATTATGTGATTATCTGAAAGATAAAACAGGATGAACACCATGTGCAAACGGTAACATCGTAGACCCCTTTGATTTACCTTTAGATATACATGTAATACACACGAGGCTATTCTATCCTCCCCACATTCTTATGACAAGAGCGTACCCCCTACAAGAGAGTAAGCCTACGGATGTAATCATTGCTTGTGTTGCAACCACTTGTTTTCGGGGGCACGGATGGTCTAGTCGCTGTGCAGAATTGCCTCCCTTGAACACGCTCGAAACCTAGATCGTGGGTTCGAATCCCGGTTCGCCTCGATGGTGTTCATAGGTTTGTGAGCACTATACTCGTCCTTGCGAGTGTCACCAATGTGGTAAAGGTCTGACTTCGAACTTCGGAATTCGGATTTTCCTCCCACATTAGTGAGTGAGTGAGTTGGGTTTAACGCCGCTTTTAACAGTATTCCAGTTATATCAGGACGTGTCAGCTTTATGTGGGAGGAAAGTCCGAATTGATGCAGGTCTCAGACGTTTACCGCTTCGGCGAAACAAACGAGCACGGGTATGGTGCTGACAAACCTAGAAACATAATCGGGGCGAACCGGGATTCGAACCCACAATCATAGGTTTCTGGTGTGCCCAAGGGACGCAACTCTGATCAGCGAATCGAAGCGCCTTAGACGACTGGGCCACCCGTGCCCCTCTCCCACTTTAAGCTGACACGCCGTAATATAACTGGAATACTGCTAAAAGCAGCTTTAAACTCGCTCACTTATTTACAATGTATCTGACCAGCCTAATGACGTGAGACAAACGCACGCAAAGGCAAGTCAATTGTTCACCGGAAAAAACACGGGAACATATGGTCAAATTAGGGAATTGCATCGGACAACATTTTTTGTCACTCCGTCAAATTTGGAAATGTCCTACACATGTGAGCACACAATGCTATATGGAAAGTGGTCATACATGTCTACCATGATCGTTTTGAAAGGAATATTGCTTGACATAAAGGGAAAGTTGACTATTGGACGTCATCATTCTTGTCATAAGTCTTGTGGAGAATGTTTTGTCACTCTGAATCTGTATGCATAGATCTGAATATGAAACAGACGAGGCGGTCTCGCTGGTCTCCTTTATTTCTAGTTCAGGTGGGTAAATCAGTGGAAGGGAAATGGGAAGATTAATGGTTATTGAACGACATCAGATCATCGATATACCTAAAGCTTAAGTTAAACTTCTTGGCCAAATTACCTTGTTTTGACCAAACCGAGCAGAAATTCTGATTCATATGCATAAAGAAACAGATCAGCAAGAAGGGGAGCTCAGTTGGTGACGTGGGGATACCTTCGTCTTGCCTAAATGTCTTACCCCCAAATATTACATAGATGTTATCAGTAAGAAAGTCCAGCATTTCACAAATGGATTTCTCAGCAAACTTCAATGGCATTTGCTTTCATTTTTGACAAATTGACTTTAACCTCTGGAGATAGAGGTGTAACTATATCCCCGGTCACCAGTTTAGTGACGTGTGTCCCTATGGGTCAAGGGATGAAGTTTTTCCTTTGATTCGTGGTGTGCGATAGTGGTGTACAAAGTTAAAAAATCAAATGTTCTGACAGAATGGAACCTGGTTCTTTTCTGAGACTGTAAAAAGTCAAGTAAATCCTTTGAGTATTTGAGAATAGTAATAATGGTATTAATTCCACTTTTCTTACAAGTACTTTCTGTGAATATAAAGAAGGTCTCTCCTTGAATGTATTAAGGACTATGGTTAGTCTTTGAGACTGGGTACATTTGCTGGACCCAGCAAAATATCTCTCTTTGTACTGTTTCTTATTAAGTTTTGGAATCCAGTACAAAAGGCGAATAGACATGAGTGAGTGAGTTGGGTTTAACGCCGCTTTTAACAGTATTCCAGTCATATCGCGGCGTGTCAGCTTAATGTTGGAGGAAAGCCCGAAGTGATGCAGGTCCCAGACGTTTACCACTTCGGTGAAACCCAAGAGCACGGGTATGGTGCTGACAAACCTAGAAACATAATTGGGGCGAACCGGGATTCGAACCCACAATCATAGGTTTCTGGCGTGCCCAAGGGACGCAACTCTGCACTCTGAATCGCGGCGCCTTAGACGACTTGGCCCCCCGTGTCCCCCGAATAGACATGTCTTCAGGGTCAAGTCAAACGTTGATAGTGCTGATGCATGGTTTGGGCAGATGTCAAGCTCGGTTAACATACTGGCCTTACGTCACTGTGTCATGTCACTTATACCAGGTTCATTCATCAAGCAATTAATGTACCAGGTTCATTCATCAAGCAATTAATGTAGTGATGTTTACATATAATGCTCATGTTATTTGAGGCCTTGCCAGTTGGATTAACAACAAACTTTTCATGTAGGGCTACCAGACTTTGGATGACAGCTGGCTGCGACAGAATGGGTTTGTTTCATTTCTGTTTCCTCCTTTATCTGTTTGTGCATTCTACCAATGACAACATCACACACGGGCTTAACCCACTCTGAAAGACAATCAACAGGTTCTTCTTCTCTTTTGGCCCATATACTGGTATATGCTTCGACTGCATCTATAATGGTTTTAAAGTTGTGATCCCAATTTGGAAGAGTCTGCTCACGGTATTTTGGTCCATATTTGAATAACTGACGGAGGTTGTTATTGTCAACAATAGAGAAGTCCCCTGTAATTATATGACCTACAGGTTGGTAGCAGTATGCTGAGTCTTGTCAGACACAAGTAGTGGAATTAACATCATGAGCTGTCAAGTCCACTTTCAGCAACACTTTCCTATGATTGAACAGCCTGGACGAAATAAGAAAATGACGTTGGTGGTTCCTGAAATTTAAAATATTGTGGCACATTTTGGGAAACTAATTTTTGCCTGTTACCGAAATTTATGGCATCAAATCCCTTGTTTGCCAATTTCAAATTCAAGAACATGCGTTCTAGATCTTTGTCTGATTTAGTGGAGTCCGTTTCTGGTTTCGCCAAACGTTTCAAAACGATATCAAGAAATATATTCTCGAGTCGATAGGCTCGTGCTGTTTGTAGACCAACATATCAGCAAAAGTTTCTCGAGTCGTTAAATTTCTTTTAATGACACATGAAATCGTCTTGTTCTTACTTTGTGCAGGCCCAATGCTTCCTGACGGAGAGGCAACAAATCTTCCAAATCAATGGTATAATTTGGCCTTTGTCCTCTCTGAGGCCCATGGCGGCGTCGACGTCTTTGGGATGCCGGAAACAGAGTCAGTGTCTTTCTAACCAACGAACTGCCGACGTCTTATATTTTGTCATTACATCCATGTGGCATTGCTGCACACAACAGTCGAGTCCAATGATTGTCTCTGGACATTCTATAAGGTCGACTGCATTTAGGGCTATTAGATGGGTGGTGATTTCATTAATATCCCAATTTTTGCTGGCTGAATTGTGTCGATAATTTCTGCTGTATCTCTCCAACATATATCAATCCACAAAGGGTGCATTCAATGCTATATATGATTTTTTTTAGTTTGACATGATCGGTCTTCAAAAGGTTTTGTGCAGTATGTTTCAGCTCTTAACTCAGATTAAATTCAGGATCAGTTCGAATCCCGGTTCGCCCCGATTATGTTTCTAGGTTTGTCAGCACCATACCCGTGCTCGTGGGTTTCACCGAAGTGGTAAACGTCTGGGACCTGCATCACTTCGGGCTTTCCTCCCACATTAAGCTGACACGCCGCGATATAACTGGAATACTGTTGAAAGCGGCGTTAAACCCAACTCTCTCACTCACTACTTACTTTGGAGATTTAACGTGCGCTTTCCGACTGATGCGTATTTCGCACACGGGCCCGGCCAGGCCATTTAATGTGTTTCCGAAAGGGGCGAAAGTGGTCTGTGCAACCCAAGAGGGGGCTTTAGGGGTTGCTTATATAGAATTTGGGAATTTTGAGAATTGGAATAGATGCCGATGGGGTTAGGGAGGAGCCGTGCAATTGTGGACAAGCTTATATTTGAGAAACATCTAATGCCCTTACTTACTTACTTACTTACTTACTTACTTTGGAGATTTAACGTGCGCTTTCCGACTGATGCGTATTTCGCACACGGGCCCGGCCAGGCCATTTAATGTGTTTCCGAAAGGGGCGAAAGTGGTCTGTGCAACCCAAGAGGGGAGTTTAGGGGTTGTTTATATAGAATTTGGGAATTTTGAGATTTGGAATAGATGCCGATGGGGTTTGGGAGGAGAACTAAGGGAGCTGGCATCTAATGCCCTCAAAACCCGAATTAAAGAACATAAAGCTCAGTCTCAAAAGATGAATCTAAATCAGATCTATCAGACCATATCCGTGACAACCCAAGCCTAGACTATTACATACCCCCGGCCTACCATCAACTCATCAAAGACCCCAATCAGTCATAATCCTTATGTTTATATTACTGGCTTCACCTTTTTGTTTACATTACTGACTTCGCCGATCAATATGTTTACTACCCTTTCTGTGTACATAACCGGCTTCTCCACTCCAGTGTAACTACATCTGACATCTACTCTACTGTATAAACAAGCCTCCTACCTGTATATATACTTGTCAACCATACTCTGTACATGACAGATGGAGCTGTGTTGGATCCCATCTCACATAGATATTCATGGAAATGAAAAAGCAGACTCACTGGCGAAGTTAGCTCTAGACAAAGCGGATATACAGCATATTCCCTTTAGTAAACTAGAGATAAAAAGCAAAATCAAAGCCTCAATAGCAGAAAGATGGCAAGCCCAATGGGACGAAAGTAAGATCGACAGATGGCTATACAAAATTCAAGGACCCAAGGTCCAGCATAAGCCAAACTCATACTCAAATGAAAGGACTATGACAAGGTTTGTTCATCTTGCAATCAGGCTGAAACCAATGCTCACATGTTACTTGAATGTCAAGACCATGCCCCAGCCCGGGCTAGGTTAAAACAAGAATTTCAGTTAGATCCGCTATCTGTCATAGATCTCCTAAAGCCAAGAGATGCAATAGCGAAGGCCAAACTAACTCTATTTCTGAGAGATTGACAGCTGCTCGAACGTATTTGAATAGAGCAGCCAAGGATAAAAATGAAATCATATCAATATAAGAAAATAGAAATCATATCAATACAAAAAAACAGAAAATATGTGAATACCAAACTCACAATAGACATGTGTACCCTACTCACACACAGGAGTCCCAAAGAGGGACAGGTCAGCCGAAATTGCTTAAGCAGAAGGCGACCTCTTAAACACTTAATGCAACAACAACTCTATACATCACTTGCTTAATGACGGTGTTAGAACGTACGCCGAAACGTCGATACTAATTGTGATAAAGAAGTTGTTCATCCATAAAAAAAATCGTATCCTTACTTTGTACACCAACTTCTAAATGCCTCTCAAAGAAGCATCAACAACGGAAACACATTCTCCACCATCAGCTTTGTTCAACTTCGTCTTATTTATATATGTCACCTTACCCCTTCTTGACATAAGACGTACACCAATAGCAAAATGCGTCGCCCAATACACGCCCTTCTCGCTTGACTGAACGTACAGAACCAGGCACAGACACAATAGGCTGTACCGTCCCGGCTGAACGACTAGTTTTAGGCAGATGACAAGGCAAACAGATGTTCCTGACATGCAGTATAGGTTACGTAACAAATGTAGTCCTAAATTAATATGAGGATATGTGGGAATTAGTGCTATCTCATCCGTATGTTACCAAGCGTGGGCAGGTGCACAGCCTTAGAACGTCTGAAAGGAACAGTCACGGTTGACGAACACTTACAATGCACCCGTCAGCAGCCAGCTTTTACTTGAGCTTCTTTCAGTGGCATTTAGAAGTTGGAGTGATGAAGTAAGACGAGTTCTATGGATGAACAACTTCTTTATTACAATTAGTGCGACGTTTCGGTGTAGATCCTAACACCTTTATCAAGCAATAGATGGATAGGGCTAAACAACATCTCGTCTTACTTTTACTTGAGCGTTGAGTAAGTGTGTGGTTGAGTTAGTGAGTGGGTGGATTGTTGGATAAGTGTTGCTTTTATCAATATTGCAACTACATCGACCCGCCTTGTAAATAAAGAGATCTGATGAGGCATGTGCCAAAGGGGTGATCAATTTGAATACCTTAGGATGGAAGGGCTATTCAGTTAGCATGGTCTTGTGGTTCCGGGACAGGACAGGTAATCTGCAAGCACGTTTATGTTGCGCGGTGTGCAAGGTGCTTCCTTCCTACATCCCCTCAACTCTGCCAAGGCAAATAAATGTGAAACCTTCATTGTTTTGACCTCGTTCCCCCTTGACGTGGTGTTGTTTGTGGCTACATTGCTCACGAGTGGTGCAACAGATGTTTCCATGCTTAGTTTGTTTGGATAATAGCTCTCCTTCCAGACAATTGATATGCATCTTCTTGTCTTACTCTGACCAAACCCCTTGAACTATGACGTCATCTATGTGAGCACCCTTTGTCTGACGCGTCTGT
The DNA here is from genome assembly GCF_022045235.1 of Haliotis cracherodii. NCBI lineage: Eukaryota > Metazoa > Mollusca > Gastropoda > Lepetellida > Haliotidae > Haliotis > Haliotis cracherodii. The sequence continues at coordinate 1,394,112 of NW_027266296.1, read as the reverse complement.
GTACTGGTGACGTATTGGATAGAGAAATATGAGAGGAGTGCCTGGCATGACATTGGGACACCAGTAGTTCCAACAGCTGGCCTGGATGGTGTTGAGTTAGATCTTCCTGTTCTATATTTCTGGTAGTGTTCATCTGAAGCCAGAAGTGGACATAATGGTAACCTCTCACTGTAGGTTAGATCTTCGAGAGATGTAAGTTATTGATTGAGTATGGTTTAACGCCGCTTTTAGCAATATTCCAGCAATATCAGTGCGGGGGGGGGGGGGGGGGGGGGGGGGGGGCACCAGAAATGGGCTTCACACATTGTACCCATGTCGGGAATCGAACCCAGGTCTTCGGCGTGACGAGCGAACGCTTTAACCACTAGGCTACCCGACCGCCCTCGAGAGATGTAACAGTGCTTTGGCGAGATATTCAGGGGCGTGATCTGATAGGATGATCGAGCGTGTTTAAGATTATCTCCCGTGCTTCTAAATATCTGTTCCCTGGAGGTGCGAAGATACCTTTTAGAGTGAGTTTGGTTTTACGCCGCTTTTAGCAATATTCCAGCAATATCACGGCGGGAGACATCCGAAATGGGCTTCACACATTGTACCCATGTCGGGAATCGAACCCGGGTCTTCGGCGTGACGAGCGCCCCTGATACAACCCTGCCCCTATGTAGTTAATGCTTTGAGCTGGCTCTAACCCCAACTTGTCAGGGTGTACCAGGTATGGCAGGAGCTGGTTGAGAGATATTGCGCCTTGTGCTTGAATTGCAACTTGTCTGGCCAGCTGATAGAAAGTCGTCTAACATAACCGCGAAGGATTACAAGACTTAGACAATGGGAATGATAAATCCAGGTTAATAGCCATGGCGCTATTGATATGCCGAATGATGGTAAATGGACATGGTGCTATTGTTATGCCGAATGGTAGTAAATAGCCATGGCGCTATTGATATGCCGACTGATGGTAAACGGACATGGCGCTATTGATATGCCGAATGGTAGTAAAAAGCCATGGCGCTATTGATATGCCGAGTCATGGTAAATGGACATGATGCTATTGTTATGCCGAATGGTAGTAAATAGCCATGGCGCTATTGATATGCCGAATGGTAGTAAATAGCCATGGCGCTATTGATATGCCGAATGGTAGTAAATAGCCATGGCGCTATTGATATGCCGAATGATGGTAAAAGGCCATGGCGCTATTGATATGCCGAATGATAGAAAATGGCCATGGTGCTATTGTTATGTCGAATGCCTCCAAAGAGGGCTGTCATTAAACAAGAATGAAGTAATAATGAAAACGTGGTAATTGGTTCACGGGTTTATTAACAACAGCTAACTGTACTAATAGGTGACAATAAAATCCTTTATATTCTGTTTTGTGCAATAATTTGTTCACACAAATGCATTTGATTATATAGATGTACTGAATAGCTACATACGTGACAGGTTTAACCTCGACTTACTTACTTACTTACTTACTTACTTACTTACTTACTCACTCACTCACTCACTCACTCACTCACTCACTCACTCACTCACTCACTCACTCACTCACTCACTTACTTACTTACTTGCTTGCTTTGGAGATTTAACGTGCGCTTTCCGACTGATGCGTATTTCGCACACGGGCCCAGCCAGGCCATTTAATGTGTTTCCGAAAGGGGCAAAAGTGGTCTGTGCAACCCAAGAGGGGACTTTAGGGGTTGCTTATATAGAATTTTGGAATTTTGAGATTTGGAATAGATGCCGATGGGATTGGGGAGTAGAACTAAGGGAGATGGGTATGGTCGATGTTTGTTTGTTTATGTGATTTTGATTTGGTAGATTATAGTGCTTTTAGATGCGTTTTATTAGTTCTGTTTTGATTAAGAATACGCCTAGGGCCTTGAAGTTTTCTAGTTTATTTTGTGGATTTAGTATTGCTTCTAGAGTGAGAGCCTTGTTTAGATTGAGGGTGGTTTGTAATGCGGTTCGATGTGTTAGGTAGTGTGTGCAGTGGATGAGTGCGTGTTCTGGGGTTTCTAGTTGTTTGCAGTGTGGGCAGTTACCTGTAGTGGGTTTTTTAAAATATTTTTTAGGTGGTTATTTAGGTTGGTGCGTCCTGTTTGGAGTTTAGTGATTACTCTGTCGATTTTTTTTTTATGGATGGCGAATTTTTGGCTTGGTTAGTGGTTTGCTGAGTACTTTTTGATTTGGCTATTTGAGTTTAGATATAGGTTATGCCATTTTTTTGTGATTTTTTGCTTGTTTACACTTTTAATTTCTGATTTTGAGATGGGTAAGTTTAAGCTTATTTATGGGATTTTGAGGGATAGTTTAGCTGCTTTATGGGCGGTATATAACCGTATATTCCTACGTGGGCGGGTATCCACAAGAAGGTTATTTGTTTGCCTGCTTTAGTTAGGTCGTTGGAGCTTTTAAGTATTTGATTTATTAATTTAGGTCGGTTATGGGTATTTTTGTTTTGGAGGGCTTGCAGTCCACTTAGGGAGTCGGTAAGTATTAGGATTTTTTGTGGTTTTTGGATTCTTGATTATGGAGGGCTGAGGCCATGCCAATTAGTTCTGCCGTGAATATTGATTGGTTGTTTGGGAGTCGGAAGGATTGTGTGGTTTTAGTTGGTTGTGTGGTATGGACTCCCAAACCTGTGTGTTTGGAGGTCGGATCTGAAGATCCTTCCGTGTAAATGTAACACCAATTGGCCAATTTTCGTGTATGTATGCTAGTGTGGAGGTTTTAGCTATGTTTGGATCGGTTTGTTTATTTATTTGGCTAGCTAGTGTTGTGTCTATTTTGGGTATTTTAAGTTTAGGGGTGAAGATATTTGATTGTTTGCAGTTTTGTTTAAGATTTTTAATTTGGTGTTCATTTAGGTAGTTTGTTATTCTTTGGGATATTGGGGTAAGTGAGGGGTGTTTACGAGCTAGAGCTTGGTTTTTGGGTCTGATATTTTGGTTTATTAAGTTTTGGATGGGAGGGTTTGATTGGGACGCGGCCCAGAAATTTAAGCTTAGCTGTTCCCTGCGTAGACTTAGTGGCATTTCTCCTATTAAGGCCTGAAGTGAAGTGTAGGAGGTGCCATGTTGAATGCGTGTAATTAGCTTGAGAGCGTGATATTGTATTGAGTCAAGTGTTTTAGATAGAGAGTTGTTTAGGGTGTTGTATATGGCGCAGCAGTAGTCTAGTTTTGATCTCATTAGTGATATGTAGAGAGAGAGAAGGGTATCTTTGGAGGCTCCCCAGTTTGAGCCAGTTAGGCATCTTAGGGTGTTTAGGTCTATACTGCATTTAGTTGTTAGGTTTTGGATGTGAGCATCCCAGGTGAGATGTTCATCGAAAATAAGTCCTAAGAATTTGGTTTGTTTTTGAAATTTGATTGTTTGGTTGTTTAGCTGGAGGATTGGGGAGGCGGATTTCATGTTTTTATGTTTGAATACTATTCCTGTTGTTTTTCCTGAGTTAAGGGAGAAGCCCCATTTGTCAGCCCATTGTTGTATTTTATTAAGAGATTTTTGGAGTAAATTTTGGGACATTTTAATGCTTTTAGTGCGGATCCAGAGGACTCCATCATCAGCGAATTTCGATGTGTTTGCTTTAGGGGATAGGCCCTCGAATAGCTCGTTTATCATTATATTGAAGAGGGTGGGGCTGAGGATACTTCCCTGGGGAGTGCCATTTTCTAGGGGACATTGATCCGATAGTGTTTGGTCTATACCCACGGTTATTTTACGATTGTTTAGGAAGTCCTGGATGTAGTTTATTATCTGACCTTTGAGTGCAATTTTTTTAAGTTTTTGTATTAGCCCATCGTGCCATACCATGTCGAAAGCTTTAGAGAAGTCTAAGAAGATGCCTGTGGTATATTGTTTTTTTAGTTGTCCTGTCTTAATATCTTGCTCTAGTCGGGCGAGGTTATCTAGGGTTGAGCGGCCAGGAGTGAAACCGCTTTGATCTGGGTTTATGATGCTATTTTGGGTTAAGTAATGTTGTAATCTATTTTTAGCAATTGATTCCATTACTTTACATAAGTTTGAAGTTAGGGATATTGGTCTATATGAGTTAGCTTGATTAGCTGGTTTATTAGGTTTAGGGATTGGTATGACTAGGGTCTGTTTCCAGGGAGTAGGAACCTGTCCGTTTAGGTAGATGAGATTGTATAGTTTGAGTAGTGCCTGGAGTAGTTTTAGGGGGAGTTTTTTAATTATTTTGTAAGAAGTTTGGTCTAATCCTGGGGCTGTGCCCTTTTTCCTGTTTTGGATTACGTAGAGGAGCTCCTCCATTGTGTATGGTTGGTTTATTTCCAGATTTTTATTGTTCTTTGTTATTGTTGATGATTTCTTAGTGTTTGTGTTTTGTTTTTGTGCTTGCTTGTAGGGGAGTGTTGTTGCCATGTGGGCTGTAGGGTGCTTGGATGAGGGTCGTGTTGTGGCGGTCGTTTTGTGGTTCGTTTTGCATGCGGGGGTTGATGTTTTGGCTATGTGAGATGTGGGAGGGTTCGTGGTTGGTTGAGTGGCTGCTTGTGTGTGTGAGGTGGGTGCGGTTTCTCGGTAGGGGCCCCAGACAGAGCTGTCGGTTATGGGTGTGGTGTTTGTTTGTGGGATGGTGTTTGGGTGTGGTGCAGGGAGGAGTGGTTTGGATGCGGGTGTAGCAAATTTTCGTGTTTGGATTTTAGCCTTGTCTAATTTTATGTGTTTGTTGGCCTGCTGGGTGAGTGTGTGTCTGTGTGGGCATTGGTTTGAAAGGGAAGTGTGTTGGATGGATTTGCAGTGGATGCACCAGGGTGTGCATGTGCCTGGGCAGTCTGTGCGCATTTTTTTACATTTAGTTTTAGGGTATGTGCATTGGGAGGCAGTGTGGTTGTATATAAGGCACTTTGAACATTGCTTAACCTGCTTTATATAGGGTTTGACTTCTAAGTTGGTGTGGGCTCCGAAGGATATGTGTTTGGGGGCTTCAGGGAATTTAGCGGGTTTTTTTAAGTTGATTATGACAATGGAGGTTGGGACCGTTTTTTCGTTTCTGGTTGAGGTTATTCTACGCGTGCTGGTGATTAGGGCATGAGGGTTATGGTCTTGGTTTATGTTAGCTTCTAGAGAGTATAATTGTAAGTCCTCAGTTGTTTCCCTTGGGTTAAACCTAATTACGCCTCGTGTATATTGTTGCCAATTAGGTGTTTGTTTGATTACCGTGACGTGAGATCCTGCAGTCTGCCTCTGTGTGTAGAGACAGGCAGATATTCTAAGCCGCCTATTCCACTTCATGACAGAATCTGTCCTCTCTGCCCCCTAGAGATCGAGGATGAAGCCCATTTCACCATCACCTGCCCACTGTACTCAGATATAATGTACGACGTCTTCAAGTATGCCCTGAATGTAGACGATGAATTTACGCATAAAAAACCAACAGAAAAATATGTGTTTTTAATGCAAAATCCTAATTGCCAACTCTTACTTGCTTATAAGATTTATCTCATGGTCAGAAGAAGGAATGCTCTTTTATGATTTATGTAGTTAACGTAATTTCTGTAATGTTTGTAAGTATGTATGTATGTATGTATGTATGTATGTATGTATGTATGTATGTATGTATGTATGTATGTATGTATGTATGTATGTATGTATGTATGTATGTATGTGTGTGTGTGTGTTGGGGGGGGGGGGGTATGGTCTGTGTGTCTATGTGTATGTATGTGTGTGTGTGCGTGTATGTATGTATGTGTGTGTATGCGTTCGGCTGAATGCATGTTTGTACGAGAATCTATGTTGTTGATAGACCTGTATGATTGTTCTCATACAGGTTTGGGTATAATTCATGTTTTAATTATATATTGAATGTAGGGACTGTTTGTCATTTGTACTTTCTTAACTTATTGTTGTTCTGTGATATTTTAGATTATATTGTCCCATAGGCCATATGGCCGGGTGCTTTTTATCTTTCTATGAATGTACATTTTGTATTTTATCATATAATACACACGTGACACTTAAATAAACATTCTTTCTCTCAATATTTGAGTTATTTTATTTGCTCCGTTGTAAGATGCTCGGTTAGGGAAGATTATCTGGTATCCTTTGTTGGCTTTTTTTAATATTGTTGTTATTTATTTTTTCTCTTTTAAACCAAAGTCCTATCTTATCTGTCGAAAGTTCTAGTTAGACAGTGGTGCCTGAGCCTGCTGAGAAGAAGTAGAGGGCGAAGGTGGTGAGGAAGGCGGCCGGGGAGGGTGTGGGCGATGGAGGTGGAGTGGATGTGTCGAGTTTGCGTTTTTTGGTGTTTTGAGGTGGCGAGGTAGCTGGTTTGGCGGGGGTTGTTTGTTTCGTGTTTTCGCCATACTCGGTCGGGACGATGTTTTCGAATGACCTCCGGGAGTTGCAGTAGTTGGCAGTCACCAACAGAATATGCTGATTCTGTGGCAAGATTTATTGGTTTGTGAGTTGTGTGTGAAGTGTAAATAATTAATTTAATTTCTGATTTAAGTTTATATATTTTGTATGTATGAACACATGTATGATTTATAATGTATGCTGTATGTACATGAGAAATAAAATAACGAAAGCCATGTTGCCCTCTTTTAAATCCCTTTTTAATCCTCATAATCCCCCTATTGTATACTTGTCAGTGAGGGTTGGGTAATTTTTAACCAAGATCTATAGGTGCCGGCAAACCGAGGTATCCCCACGTGACATACCCCTTAGGGGTTTATGTGGGGTAAAGCCTAATAGTATCTTATTTTATTGTGTTGGAAAAAACTGTGACTTGACGACAAGATGAAGAGGAACCTTAATACAGATTCTTTATTTAAACATAGTTTGTTTGTTTGCATGTATGCTTGTTTGTTTAACGCCGCGCTGAGCAATATTCCAGCTACATGATGGCGTCCTGCACATAACCGTTTTCAGCCGCATATATACACTGCTAATCCCGTTTCACCACACAGTTTAACAATCAATTTTGGATTTGCCATCTGTTCTGTCGGTTATATCGACGTGTTAATTGAATTAAGCTGCAGTGGCGTGTGACCTGACCTTGTCACTGACAGCAATTATTTTACTTCCTGTATAAATTGATGTAATTTTATGTATACACCGCTGGACACTTAAATAAACCATTTTTCTTCTTCTTCTCTTCTTCTGTAATCGACAACACGCTTGGTATGATCAATGTATGCAGATGAAACTTGGACACAAAAAGCACTATGACAAGGTTTGTTCATCTTGCAATCAGGCTGAAACCATTGACAACGTGTTACTAGAATGTCAAGACCATGCCCCAGCCCGGGCTAGGTTAAAGCAATTTTTCTTTCTATCCTTGTATTGTTGCATTAAGTGTTTAAGAGGTCGCCTTCTGCCTAGGCAATTTCGGCTGACCTGTCCCTCTTTGGGACTCCTGTGTGTGAGAAGGATACACATATCTATTGTGAGTTCGGTGTTCACATAATTTCTGTTTTTGCATCGATATGATTTCTATTTTCTTATATTGACATGATTTCATTTTTATCCTTGGCTGCTCTGTTTATATACGTTCGAGCAGCTGTCCATCTCTCAGAAATAGAGTTAGTTTGGCCTTCGCTATTGCATCTCTTGGCTTTAGGAGATCGATGACAGATAGCGGACCTAAATGAAATTCTTGTTTTAACCTAGCCCGGGCTGGGCATAGTCTTGACATTCTAGTAACATGTGAGCATTGGTTTCAGCCTCATTGATTGCAAACCTTGTCATAGTGCTTTTTGTGACCAAGTCTGAGGCGTGAGATAGTAATTTCAATTTTCCTTTCATTTGAGTATGAGTTTGGCTTTCGTTGGACCTTGGGTTGAATTTTGTATAGCCATCTGCCGATCTTACTTGCGTCCCATTGGGCTTGCCATCTTTTTGCTATGGAGGCTTTGATTTTGCTTTTTATCTCTAGTTTACTAAAGGGAATAGGCTGTATATTCGCTTTGTCTAGAGCTAGCTTCGCTAGTGAGTCTGCTTTTTCATTTCCATGAATATCTATGTGACAGGGTATCCAACACAGCTCCACCTGTTGCCCTTGGTCCGATAGTTTTGTATATTCGTATAGAATATTGTTGACTGCCGTGAATACTGACTGACCATCAGGCAAGCGAACTGAACGTGCTTGGGGTTTGGAGCTGTGGATATGGATCGTAGTAGGGTTGGGTTTTCTCTTTTAGTGACTTCTGATGTTAAAGCAGTGTCAACTTTGGGAGTTTGTAAAGTCCAGGGAGGGTGTAACCCTTTGTAGTGACTTTCTGGAGGCTGAATATTAATCGCAATTGTGACTTCTTACTTACTTACTTATATTGGAGATTTAACGTGCGCTTTCCGACTGCAAGCGTATGTCGCACACGGGCCCGGCCAGGCCATTTAATGTGTTTCCAAAAAGGGGAAAAGTGAGTTTGTGCAACCTAGGAGGGGACTTTAGGGGTTACTTATATAGTAATCTTGAAATTTTGAGATTTGGAAAGAATGCCAAGAGTGGGTGGGGGACGAACTAAGGGAGCTGTGTGTGTTGGGTGGTTATCAAATAAGGTAGTTTTGGTTTTAATATTTTATTTGGGGTTTAAATGCGACTAATTAGTCCTGTTTTTATTAGGTATATGCCTAAGGCTTTGAATTTTTCTAATTTATTTTGTGGATTTAGGATTGATTCTAGTGTAAGTCCGGTTTTAAGATTTAGGGTGGTCTGTAGTGTTGTTCGGTGTGTTTGGTAGTGTGTGCAGTGAATGAGTACGTGTTCTGGTGTTTCTTGTTGTTTGCAATGTGGGCAGTTTCCTGTTGTGTGTAGTTTAGCTATTTTACGGTGATTATTTAGTTTGGTGTGGCCTGTTTGTAGTTTGGTAATTATTCTGTCGATTTTTATGGATGGGTGTAGTATTTTGGGTTTATTTAGGTTTTTTTTGAGTACTTTCCTGATTTGGCTATTTGAGTTTTGGTATATATTTTGCCATTTTTTGTTCATTTTTTGTTTAGTGACACTTTTGATTTCTGATTTTGAGTTGGGTAAGTTTAAGCATATTTCTGGGAGTTTAAGGGATAATTTTGCTGCTTTATCTGCCTTTTCATTTCCAAAGATTCCTACGTGGGCGGGGTTCCAAATGAACTCTATTTGTTTACCTACCTTAGTTAAGTTGTTTGAGCTATTGAGTATTTGATTTATTAGTTTGGGGCGGTTTTTAGTGTTTTTATTTTTGAGGGCTTGTAGTCCACTGAGGGAGTCGGTTAGGATGAGGATTTTTTGGTGTTTTTTAAATTGCTGATTGTGTAGTGCTGAGGCCATGCCCATTAGTTCGGCCGTGAATATGGATTGGTTATTTGGGAGTCGGTAAGATTGTGTGTCTTTGGTTGGTTGTGCGATGTGGACTCCGAAACCTGTGTGTTTTGAGATCGGATCTGAGGATCCGTCTGTGTATATGTGACACCAATTTGGCCAATTTTCATGTATGTATGCTAGTGTGGTGGTTTTAGCGATGTTAGGATCGGTCTGTTTATTTAGTGTATCGGCTAGTGTTGTGTCTATTTTTGGTATTTTAAGTTTTGGAGTGAAGATATTGGATGATTTATTGTTTTGTTTAAGATTATTTATTTTGAGTTCGTTTAGGTAATTGGTTATTCTTTGGGAAATTGGAGTAAGTAGTGGATGTTTCCGGGCTAGGGCTTGGTTTCTAGGGCTAATATTTTGTTTTATTAAGTTTTCGATTAGTGGGTTTGATTGGGACGCGGCCCAGATGTTTAGGGTAAGTTGTTCCCTACGTAGTTTAAGTGGCATTTCTCCTGTTAAGGCCTGGTGTGACTTCGAATGAGTTCACATACTTATATCCCAGATGGCTTTAGTGAGGGATTTTTTTATCCTGACATTAATTACTCAGTGTCTTAAATGCGCTGAAAACTGAAACTCGGGCTTGGGGATTTTTTGTCTGATCCTGTGGAGTGAACGCTAGTAAGCTCAAAAGCTTAGAAGCTGAAGAGAACATTTGACAGTTGAATTTTGAGTGAACACCTGTCACCTGGAAATGTTTTGATTACTTATCAAAGCAAAGGTATGACATGTTTAGTTAATTTGTTTGTTGTGAGGTCGCTTTGCTTGCTGCCGTTTTGGGCATTGGCGTGATCTTGTTTGCCACGTCACAATGTCTATTACCTTAAAACATACAAAGATGATGAGACCCTTAGAGTCCTTATTCTCGAAGTGAAGTACATGTATCTAGAAAAGTAAACTAGAGATAAAAAGCAAAATCAAAGCCTCCATAGCAAAAAGATGGCAAGTCCAATGGGACGCAAGTAAGATCGGCAGATGGCTATACAAAATTCAACCCAAGGTCCAACAAAAGCCAAACTCATACTCAAATGAAAGGAAAATTGAAACTGCTATCTCACGCCTCAGACTTGGTCACAAAAAGCACTATGACAAGGTTTGTTCATCTTGCAATCGGGCTGAAACCATTGACCACCTGTTACTGAATGTCAAGACCATGCCCCAGCCCGAGCTAGGTTAAAACAAGAATTTCAGTTAGATCCGCTATCTGTCATAGATCTCCTAAAGCCAAGATATGCAATAGCGAAGGCCAAACTAACTCTATTTCTGAGAGATGGACAGCTGCTCGAACGTATATAAACAGAGCAGCCAAGGATTAAAATGAAACCACATCAATATAAGAAAATAGAAATCATATCAATGCAAAAACCGAAATTATGTGAACACCGAAGGCGACCTCTTAGACACTTAATGCAACAACAACAACATGTATCTATTTGTTTTCAAATCATGCCATTTTGTAAAATGTGTCAGCTACCTAATATTGTAGATGTAATCTGTGAAATATCTGGTATTTTATTTATACAGTATGCACAATACATTTTGTGTATGTAAATTCATTAGTAAAGATACAATGTCATGAAAGTAAATGTTAACAGTCATACTGTATGAAAATAAGTACCGGTCTCATACCTGTCAACTCACGCATCTCGCGTGAGTCTCACACATTTATCACCTATGTCACGCTCACACGGAAGGTTGGGAAATTCTCACGCATTCATTAAAATGTAGATAAAAATATAATTTTTCAGAATACATGCTCTCTAAGGCCATTTAAATGGTCTGAAAATCATTCTAAACCAGTTTTCTCGGGTGTGTGTGTGTGTGTGTGTGGGGGGGGGGGGGGGGGGGGGGGGGCTTAAAATTAGCCCTGGACCCTGCACCTTGGCTTCTCACGCATTTAGACATCCAGGGGTTGACAGCTATGCGGTCTATTGTTATTTCGGAGAGGCAGAATATTCCCTTATACACCGCTTGGAAGCACATCATGGGGTTTAATATCGTGCCCAAGATTATTGCACTTATATAGCGTGTGTATGTGTGTGTGGTTGCTTGTACTCGTCCGATTTTTTAGTGTTATCCCGCTTAAATATCATGCCGCAGTTTAACTTGAACACTCAACTTAGACACAGTATGACTCCGAGCCGACTTGTCATTTTAACCCCCGCGTCAGGCAGGGAAATACCAAGGACCATCTTTTAGCGTCTTTTGGTATGCCGCGGCCGGGGATCGAACACCCGACCTTTCGCTCTCCGGGGAAACGCTCTACCACTAGACCATGGAGACGATCGTATAATATGTGGATCGCAAGAACAGTTTAACTATAAACATAATTGAATCTTACCTTAAATAGAGCGGAGATTGGTGAGTCGCTTGGCGTCTCCCTTCGTGGTAGCTTGAAGTATCAGCCACCGGCCCTGCACAGAATGTGACGAGATGGCTCTCAGCCATAGCCGTAACAGCTTGCCTGCATATGATGAACCTAAAGCACAGGTTCGTGACACTATCTCTAGAAAGTACAATAGTAATCATTGTTTATAATTCTAAGAATACTACCTCTATTACATCTCTGCCATAAATCCTGTATTTTGGCCTTAATCACACTGATGTTTTTTTAGATTTTCAACAGATGTCCTCTTCACTGTCAATCACACAATTAGTTGACGCCAAATTTTTTTTGTTTTGTTTGTTTGTTTTTTAACGCCGCACTCAGAAATAATCCAGCGATATGATGTAAATAATCGAGTCTGGACCAGACAACCCAGTGATTGACACCATGAGCACCGATCCACGCAATTGGGATCGATGACATGCATCAACCAAATCAGCTAACATGACCACCCGATTCCCGTTTTAGTCGCCTCTTACGACAAGCATAGTCGCCTGTTACGTCAAGCATGGGTTGCTGAAGATCGATTCTATCCCGGATCTTCACGGGTCTTGTCGCCAAGTAGTCTCGTAACTACCATGACGTCATAATGGCAGTAATACCACTTCTCCCTCCTCACCTACTACTTATTAACAATAATAACTATTGTTCGATAATTCTTACGAAACCTCTACCTCTATTACATCTCTGCCAGAAAATGCCAGAGGAACCTGGTGGGATCTGCCTCCAGTAAATCCCTGTGTAACTGACAGCAATGGCTCAGAGAGAGAGAGAGACACACACACAGAGAGAGAGAGAGAGAGAGAGAGAGAGAGAGAGAGAGAGAGAGAGAGAGAGAGAGAGAGAGAGAGGTGTTCATTACAAAAGCTTGTACATCCAGTCTTATTAGGCTTTTGAGACACATTTAAGTACTTGTGTATTCATTGTTAAATAATAATTTTAGAATAAATAAAAAAATAAAATCGACAAGCGTTGGCGTACGCTACAGGGACGACATCGTTCGAGATCCTATTCTACCCTTTGTGCCAATGAAGGGGCGTAACGTCACGTTGCAGCAGGTTGCTGCCAGACCACATGTTGCACGTGTTGTAACAGCCTTACCGCAGACCTCCCCCAAAGAACATTGGATGCTGTGTAAATCCGCAAGGCCATGTACACGCAAAGAAAATAATTTCAAGTCAAATCTTATTTTAAAGAAACAACTCCACAGACTGCTTATTTATTCATTAACACACACAAAAAAACTGTAGACAACGATACGAAATCAGTGACATCGTACAGGGCATTAATACAACACAAGCCCCGCCAAATCAGGAAACAGAAGTCCATTAGTTGGCGTGGCCTAATCTTTTTCAGTTTGTGGAACCAAAAAAGCGAAAACAACATCTAAGTCAGCCAATCAAATACCATAGAATCACTTGCAATTAATTGACTATAAATTGACCATCATAAAATGTGAACGATAAAAGAATATTATCTTGATTTCATAACACGAAAAATGAGGCACAAACATCGGTCGAAATGGCTCACAAAACACATTTCGAATCATTTTATATAAAAAAAACCAGTTAAAATGTTTTCTTCCAGGTGAAGACTAAACTATGACAGTGTGAAGTGGCACTAGCATCATTTCGCAAATCGATAACTTCATAACTGCATCTTACCCAAACTGTCCTTTTTGCCCAGGTCCTTTACACAGCAATAAACACACTTAGGGGGGCATCCTACTTGTCTGGCACCTTTTGTCTTAGCAGTGAAATCGCCCAGCAGGACAGTAATGAGATTGTAATCATGCAGCTGCAGTCTGGTAGTTTGATGCGCCAAAAAAGAGGCGGTATCTGAATTTGGAACACGCTCTTGGAAGAGAGAAGCGACTTCTGACTACAAATCAGAAATCCAAATACCAGTACCATGACCCAGTGTCGCGTCTTGTTGGTTTGTGAATGTATGTACAGAAATCATATTATATATCGAATAAATATAGACATATTTGAAACGACCCCTCGTCTTAAACACACATGGTGGGGATTAACTGTTTGCCGGCTGCCGGACATCACCCTTAGTACACCGCATACATTCAATCCAATGGAGCATAACAAATGGGGATAATATACTGAACCGCAAAAGAAACGTCACCATGCATAGATATATGAGAAACCTTATTTGTCCAAACACTGTAAACATACTTTGAGAGATATTAAAAAGATGAAATATGGCAAAACTGATCATCAAGGTTGAAATTAAAGTGTCAAATGTTCTTATAGTGAAACACAATAGTCTCTGGGAAAATGACATCACAAGTCAGAATCTCGTGTGTCCGCCATGTGCATTGATGACTGCCGTGCAACGTCGATACATGGATGGATGAGGCGGTTGATGAAGGCTATAAGCACTTGAGCCGGCACTCCGAGGAACGCCTGATGCAGTTCAGCTGCAGTTGTCGACCTTGGTCGGACGTCATTCAGCCGTCTTTGAATCTCGTCCCACAGATGCTCAATGGGATTTAAATCGGGTCTGAGGGCAGGCCACAACATGGTTCTGATGCTATTCTGCTGTAGGTAGTCTCTTGTTGCTCTCGCAGTGTGGGCACGGGCGTTATCATGCTGAAACTCGTGGTTGCGGCGACAGTAACGGCTCTCGTCTGAGAATAGGACTCTTCTCCACTGCTGGTGGCGCCAATGATGGTGCTGTGTTGCCCACTGAAGACGGTCCCGGCGATGACGTGGTGTCAGAATGGGTCCTCGGTGTAGCCTGTGACAGTGGAGGTGTCTGCTCGTCAATCGTCGACGCACGGTGTCCGCACTAATTTGTCGCTGGTGTGTCCCCATGGTCTGTCGAGCAGTTTCCGCAGCAGTAATAAAGCGATCTTGAAGATGCTGTCACACAATCTGACGATCTTGACGTCGGGTGGTGATCCTTGGTCTTCCACTACGTGGTCGGTCATCTGTTGTGTTGGTGGTCTGGTACCGTTGCTGGAGCCTGTATATGGTCCTTACGTTGACTTGAAATGCATTGGCTACTTGCCGGGCAGTTTGTCCAGCTTGCAATCGTCCAAAGGCTTGGTGTCGCTGATTTCTTGTCAATCTTGGCATGTGGTAGCAATTCAATAACGAATGAACGTTATCCGATCTGGGTGGATCTTAATAGGCGTAAAATGGGGGAACGCATGTGCATTTCAACTTGCACGGAACTCACGTGCATCGGGTTACCATGGCCGCTGCCGTGATGCGTTTGGGCGATCGGTTTTATTGTCATCTACTTTGGGGTTTTTTATCATCAAAATTCATTTTTTCGGACAAGGTAATGTTAAATTTTAAAAACTTTGACAAAAAATATCCAGATATTTAAATGACAACTTTTCATGCAATGTTACTTGGGGTGACGTTTCTTTTGCGGTTCAGTATATTAGAAGAAGCACACCTGGCAAGAACTAAAAACACACCAGAGTTGTCTCCCATAGGCATGTGACTAGTTTCAGTTCCGTGAGTCACGACATCTTCACCATGCTTGTAAAGGGTACCATACCGGGGATTATTATGCCTCAAAGTGAGACTGACCAATCAGAGAGCATAATTACTACTGACTCCACATGAGACCGTATAATATATATGAGCTTTTTCACACTTTCGCCATCTTGTATCGAAAACGAGGCTTGGGGAGCATTGAGTGCTTCCGTGTAAAGGAAACAGTAACGAAATGGCTTCCACCAATTTGAGCGTGAAGACTGTGTGGACCAAAAATTTAAACTGTGTCCCGGTCATAGGACCCGGTTTTGTTGAAACTTGGGTAAACCAAATTGCAAAAGGGCAACAATGCAGTTTACCGGGCACAGCCCGAGCTCTGCCATCCACTCAATTACTATAGTGCAACCGCTGTCTCGCTATACCGTTACAGTGTCTCACGCTCCGGTGACTCTCGCTTAACGATCCAACACCCGTTTTCGGTCTTAGGGAAACTTACACATCTTTACGATCCAACACCCCTTTTCGGTCCTTAGGGTTAGCTTGCTTTGGGCAAGGGTTAGCCATAAATTCTTACCTTTTCAAGCGTTAATCCGGTTAATTCGATTGGTCGGTCATGTTGACATAAACAATGGCGGGTGTGGTTTCAAGAAAAGATGAATGGGAGAGCGGACCGTGACGTCACACACATGCCCAATTCATTGATTACTGAATTAAGCATGTGTGTTAATTGAGTGCTAATGAAGCGCGTTCGAGCCCCACAGCGCTAATTGGATTTGAAAAAGTGCGCCCGGTAAAGTGCACTACTCCCACGAGTTATTATGAGCACTTTACGTGTAGTTGCGATTACTTTACGAATAGATACGTATATTTTACGTATTCTTTCGTATTGTTTACGATTTGGGAAAAGGTATAAAAGCTACAAAATCGAACACTTCATTTTCAGTTGTATTAAGAAGTCATAGAAGTCACATCTCTGCATATCTACTCTACAATATCGGTCCAGGAATATCTGGTAGCTGCCGGGCCTCGTTCTCTTCCTTCTGGGCTAGTTGAAGGAGCAATTGTAGAAATTGTTGATATAACTGCAATCTGTTTCTCTCATATGCCATGTTGTCTCTCTGGATGTCAGTTGTCGAATGATGATACATTGAGATTTGCAGGATCTATATATCTTTTGGCACAAAATCGTAAGGACTCGTAAGTATTCGTAACTCACTCGTAACGATTCGTAACAACACGTAAACAGGTCGTAACTAACACGTAAAAGCTTCGATGAATAGTAACATTCCGTAATATACTCGTAACAATCCGTAAAAAGCTCGTGAAATGCCCGGAAGTTGCTCGGAGTTATCCGTGACAACTAGTAACAACTCGTGGAATTTTGCCGTAAATACATCGTAATAACTCGTAATAATCCGTAATAAACCGTTTATAGCTCGTAATAACTCGTAACAATCCTTAAATCGGTCGTAAAAGTGGCCAAATCGTAAGGATCCGTGAATTTGTGCGATCCTTAAGGACTCGTAAGAAAAATCCGTGTATGTGAAGGGAGCAAAATAAGGTAACGGTAAGGTAACCGCTCTATGCTCAGAATCTATTGGGAGATCATAAGGGCCATAATGCCAAACTTAGAAATACGTTCTTCACTTGTAGCCAAAAGAAAAATACATACTTTGGGCATACTAGGAGTCCATCAAACATTTTTCCATTTTGTGAAAAATTATTGTCATCCAATCTTTTTTAAAAACAATCTTAGTATATCATTTCTGATATTTTGTTGTTGATTTTTAAAATATTTTTCTCTTACTTTTCGGCAAATATGCATTGAATACCTATTACTGATTACACATTTAGAATTTTACTTGTGCATTCCTTTGCACTTGTCTGGACAAATCACTGATATCTGGCATGATCATACTAAGTGGTTCGTAGAATTATGTCCTCTTATTGTCCAATTCGGACCTCCATACACAACTTTTCTCTGTACCGCGATACGATGGAGTTATCTCCCTTGTCAAACTGAGCACGAGGCCCGGCTTTCACCCGGAGCTACTAATGTAAATAATGAACTTTTATCAGTAAAACATGCCTTGTTAGATAAAATAAATGACACCTGATATAGAGAACATAAAGGTTAGTGAGTGTATTTTGTTCCGTTTAGCGTACATGACAAGTACCGCGATGCCCCGAGGTTGCAGGCTATGTAGAGGGGTGTGATTGTTTTTCTCTATACGTACATGTATATATGTTGTTACAGAGGATATCATCGAGTTCCTGTGACAGGCTGCTTACCTGGAAGGAGTTGCTCACATCTCGACGTATGGCTGCGATCCATTTCCTCCTGAGATGCGTGTCTTTAGGAAAATTAAAAAAAGACAAATCCGAAGAAACTGCTTTTCTCCGATCGATCGCACAGAATGGGACCGCGCAGTGAGCCATTACTTCATGTGTGTTGAATCGACCTGCACGAGCAGCGATGCTCCCCACGCCTCGCTTTCAAACCAGGAGTTGCAAAGTGTGAAAAAGGTCTATACCGTCAGTAAATATCCAAGATGGCTGATACTGACCTAATATGAGACCGTATACCGTCAGTAACAGCTATCTTGGTGTTTGCAACCCCCACCTCACATATTTCACATGGAAATGCTTTTTTACACTGTTTAGTGTTTTACTATCATTACTTGTGATGTGCAAGGACATTAATCTTTTTTTAGATCACGTTCGTAACTTTATTGATATAGATAAAATTTTCAACAAGGTTTGGCCTCTAAGGTTTGAAGAGTGGCCTCCCTTTGACATCAGCAATGGCTGTCAAACGCTTTGATGGTAGCACCGATGAGGAAATCTCTGATAAAAGGCAAAGTGTCTGATGTGGATACCAGAAAATGTAAACTTTTCGACATAATAAATTCGTTATGGTGTCTTTAGTTGTCGTATACGGTGTCATATTAGGTTAGCATAAATAATATTAGGCTCTGCGTCAGCCTAATATGACACCGTATACCGCTGACGCCGAGCCCAATGTTTTATATGCTAACCTAATATGACACCGTATACGGCAACTAAAGACACTAAGTGTTGGCCCTTAGGGCCCCGTACTTCCTCTCGCGGGCCCCGTGCTTCATCTCGAGGGCCCCGTACTTCATATCGAGGGCCCCAGAGACCCACTTTATAATTCTGTATGAGACTGTTCCTGTGCCTGAAAGAACAAAGCGGGTCTGGAACTAATTTTCTTCAAATCGGTAGATTATTTATCAGTGGCAAAAACAATCGAAACATGTTTCAGTGAGTGAGAGAGAGAGTGAGTGACTTGGGTTTTTCTCCGCTTTTAGCAATATTCCAGCCATGTCACGATTGGGGACATAATGTGCTTAATGATCTGTGAGGGGCGGTCGGGTAGCCTAGTGGTTAAAGCGTTCGCTCGTCACGCTGAAGACCCGGGTTCGATTCCCGACATGGGTACAATGTGTGAAGCCCATTTCTAGTGTGCCCCGCCGTGACATTGCTGGAATATTGCTAAAAGCGGCGTAAAAGCATACTCACTCACTCACTTAATGATCTCTGCATATGTTGGGAATCGAGCCATGGTCTACTCGGTGTAACGAGGCAACGCTTTACCCATTAAGCCACCCCATGTCACCTTTAATTTCCTGATCGATTCACAAGAGCATTAAAAAACCTGGGTTCGACTCTATATTTGGGTACAGTGTGTGAAGCCATTCTTGATGTCCTCCATCGAGTTTGGAGTAAATCTAACTCACGTGATCAAACCTCAGCAAAGTTTGTAAAGAGGACAACATACCGAGGTATTTTGCACGTTGTGTGTTTTGAGCTCGTCAGTGCTTACATTGCTCGTTAGTGCTTACAGTGCGTGCTTGAATGTTGCCGTTTTCAGCAATATGTCAGCCTTTTCATGACATCTTCCCGGGACAAGGGAGTTAACTGACTATAAAAGTCCAGTTTCCACCCTTGCCGAACCAGGCTGTTAACCAGGAGTTACATTTTGGCTGGACTAACGAGTCTATGCAGAGTCCAATCAAAATAGCGCAACGAATTCGAAATCCTGTTCGTATACTGTAATGCAGTTTTCGGTCGACTGCATGTGCACCGCCAACTCGTTGTCAACAGCTATTTTCCAAATCTTTTCATGTTTTTAATCAAGGGGTTCACGTGATTTGATGCACTTCGCGATGTAAGACCCGTTTTAACACAATATAGATCTTGATTATCGATCACATCGTCTTGACTGGGCACCGCCATTTTGTTTGATGCAAGTGTGTGTGAGTGTGTGTGTGTGCGTGCGTGCGTGCGTGCGTGCGTGCGTGCGTGTGTGTTTGCTTGTTCTAGTCCGGACTGATGCCGAATTATCGTGCTTGTCCATTGAGATACCATGCCACAGTTTAACATGAATACCCCACTCAGACACAGTGACCCTTAACTCCCTTAATGGCAAGCGACAGGCAGGGAAACAACAAGTACCATCCTTTTACGGCCGGGGATCGGGCGAACGCTCTACCACTAAACCACCAAGGCGGTCATTTTAATGAGGAACATGTAAAGACTGATCTATCACTTTATGTTAATGTTTTATTTACATAACGGGGGTTTGAAACCAAAATTCTAGATTTACTAGCTCCATACTCGTACTCGTGAATTACATTTTTGTTCACTCTACGAAATAATCTCACCTTGTCGAACTCTTTGCAGTCACAGGTCTTAGAAATCGGATCCTTGGATGTTACTAAAGCGAAACCCTCTTCCAATTTCGGTTTATTCTTTAACAGTTTGGAAAGTTCCTGAAATATATAGAAAAAAACAGAGAAGGTGTAAAAAGTAACGAAAGACGAATTCTCCCCTTGTATTAAATCTCAATCTCTTCCCATCCCGCCAAAAATAGTGAGTATTGGTTTATGCCGCCTTTTGTAATATTCCAGAAATATCACGACGAGGGACAACAGAAATGGGCTTCACACATTGTACCCATGTGGGGAATCGAACCCGGGTCTTCTGCGTGACGAGCGAACGCTTTAACCACTAGGCTACCCCATCACCCTTCCGGCTAAAATACATTATGTGCACTTTGCAAACCAAATGCCTCTTGATAAACCGGAATGGTAGAATGACCGAGTTTAATAAATTCCCGATTCGTAGGGATTCCAGAGGCTGGCTGGATAGTTAAAGCGACGTCAACTATTGTTCATGACATCACAAATAGATATTATTACGTCATCTGAACAATGGGCTAACTTTTCATTTTCGTTTTCATTCATTTTCTTTATTAAAAAACAATGAGTAATATACAGATGAGGTGAAATGGGGCTTAACGTTGCGCTCAAGATTATTGCACTTGTAAAGCGACGTGCACGTGTTTGTGTGTGTGCATGAGTGTGTATGCATGTTCGTGTGTGTGTGTGCGTGTGTGCGTGCGTGTGTTTGTGTGCGTGCGTGCATGAGTGTATGCGTGTGCGTGCGTGCGTGCGTGCATGCGTATAAGTTTCTTTCTGTCCGAGGCCGGACTTACGTCGGTTTCATAGTGTTGACCCACTAAGATAACACACCGCAGTTTAACACCCCGTTCAGACACAGTATACTGACTCGGAGCCCTTCAGTCGTTGTTTTATCCCCTTAATTCCGAACAGCAGGCAGGGTAACAATAAGTACCATCTTTTAACGTATTTTAGTATGACGGGGCCGATGACCGAACCACAAGCCTTCCGCTCTCGCGGCAGAGGTTCTATACACTAGACTTCGGATGGGGTATTGTTAGAATGACGATGACCAATATACAGAATAACAACAAGAATACAACGTAGGTCAAAATAAAATAAGTATACTTAAATTTGATGAAAAAGTTATCAATTATAGCGAAACTCGTCAATCCGAATCGCGTTATTCCGGAAACTCAGCTTTCCGGATGGTTAAAGTAAAAGAACAATGGACCCTTCTTTGAAACCATGATTTGGATTGGGAACGATATTAATGATTTATGAGGTTTATTTGTTTCTGTTGCTTACATAAGTAAGTAGTTACATACATGCAAGACCTTGACGTGATAGCAGTACAGATGGCTTGGTGTGAGATGCTCCAGCACGAAGTCCTGACTCCTTCGCCCGATAGCCTTGGCCTGGAAGTGACAGGGTACTGGTTATTGTTTGTTGGTTTGTTGTTTAACGCCGCACTCAGCAATGTTCCAGCTATATATGGCGGTCTGTAAATAATCGAGTCTGGACCAGACAATCCAGTGATTGACATCATGAGCATCGATCCACGCAATAT
Source organism: Haliotis cracherodii (assembly GCF_022045235.1). Classification (NCBI taxonomy): domain Eukaryota; kingdom Metazoa; phylum Mollusca; class Gastropoda; order Lepetellida; family Haliotidae; genus Haliotis; species Haliotis cracherodii. The sequence continues at coordinate 1,372,674 of NW_027266296.1, read as the reverse complement.
TGGGATACGGTAGCATGCATCTACCAAGTCAGCGAGTCTGACCACCCGATCCCATTAGTCGCCTCGTCTGACAAGCAAAGTTGCGTTTTACGGCAAGCATGGGTGGCTAAGAACATATTCTACCCCGGATCATCACGGGTCGGATGCTGGTTAAGAAGGGAACTGTGTATCAGGGTTTGTACATGTAATGTATTGATGTAGGATTTCGGATAACATCAACTTAACAATTTGTACGTTATTTCAAAAATTTTGTTACTCCACAATTCGTAACTCAAAACAATAAATACATCTTCAATATATTGAAATCCAATGATAAAAAACCCAATAATTGATATTTTTAAGAATTATTTAAGTTGTCCATCGATATGGATGGCAATAATGCCAATATGCTAAGAAACGTTTGTTGTTTGTTGTTTAACGCCGCACTCAGCAATAGTCCAGCTATATGACGGTGGTCTGTTAATAATCGAGTATGGACGAGAAAATCCAGTGATTAATATCATGAGGCATCGATTCACGCAATTGGGATCGATGACATGCATCAACCAAGTCAGCGAGCATGGCCACCAGATCCCGCTAGTCGCCTCGTACAACAAGCATAGTCGCCTTTCACGGCAAGCATGGGTTGCTGAAGACCTATTCTACCCCGGATCTTCATGGGTCCCAATATAAGTACCTGTACACCACCTTACCTCTTCATCGTGGTCCTTCGCCCATTGGATCTGCTCTAAGAGGTTACTGAGATCGCTCTTGAAGGGTATATAGTGAACGTATGGCTCCAGGGCGTGGTAGAAGTGTTCGTAATATGTGGAGTCCTGTTTCAGGACAACAGAGTCTGAGGCTAGAAGAAGAGGCAGTCGGAATGCGGCCACAGTGCCGTCGATTGTGATCTGGTACTTGTGCTGTAAATATATTCTCATGTATATAAGTCAGTACACAAAGGAGTGGTTCATGGGTCGCCTCAATCTTCTTTGAATGGATGCTACAGTCTGCAATATTTCAGTTTTATGATGTTGGGTGGTAAATAGTCCTGACACACTAGTGGTTGTCGTGAGCAATGTACCCATGCTGCCAGCGCAGGGTGACAACCAGGTGTAAGCAGCCAGCGCCTAGATTTTCGAAACGATCTTAGCTAAGATAAATCTTAACAACTTACATTCAAAGATAAGATATCTTAAGGTTAAGATAAGATAGATTTTCGAATACCTATCATAACTCTGACAGAGAACTTATTTGTGTTAGGGACTGAAAAAGCGGGTTGTTTCCCAATGAAGTCACTGGGATTTCCCAGCTGCTGACAATAACAACAGCATATATAAGTGACAGGGAATTCATGATCACATTGTCAGGTCACATTGTTTAACATGCACATATTTGAGTGAAATTCTGTACAATCCTACATGTAGACATGTAGTTTTGTTCTTATGATAAAGGTCACTGAGATCGACCATCCGACCCATTTAAGGTTCCTCTGTCCACAATCATAGGTTACTGAACAGCAATTCTGTGCCAAAACCATCACATGATCTTTCAAGATGTATACACATGGTTCACAGTGGTGCCATCATTAACAAAAGCTTTGTGGTATTTCTAGTGAATGTCTTGTGGTCTAATATCAGGTGATCACGTGAAACAGCAACATGCTAATTTATTGGATCAGATTGGTTCTTAGATTAGTACTTTTGCCCTTTATACCAAAAGGAATCTGTTCCAGTGGATAAGCCAGACTGGTTATTCTCTTACATTGACAATATATATTTAGTTGAATGAACAGTGGATTTAACAAGCATCCATACTGCTCGTAATATTGACTTTTTTACCTATCAATTACCAAGTTAAACATCCCGAATTTGAACAACCAACTACCTACACCCTCACCCTAACCATGTCAACACACAACACACAACACACACACAAAACACACAGACATGGACACAAAAACACACAGACACACACACAGAGTAACACACACAAACACAAAAACACACACACACATACCAACAGAGACACACACATATACAATAAACACACAGACACACACACATACTAGTACCCACAGAGACACACACACAAAGAGAGAGAAAGAGACACACATACATACCCACAAACACACACGGAGATACACACACAAACAAAAATCACACATACACACACAAACACAAAAACACACAGAGATACACACATAGACAAAATCACAAACACACACACACACACGAAACACACAGACATGGACACAAAAACACACAGAGTAACACACACAAACACAAAAACACACACACACACACATACCCACAGAGACACACACACACAAACACAGACACACACATATAGAAAAAACACACATACACACACACATACTAGTACCCACAGAGACACACACACAAACAGAGAGAAAGAGACACACACACATACCCACAGAGAAACACACACGGAGATACACACACAAACAAAAATCACACATACACACAAAAACACACAGAGAGACACAAACATACCCTCAGAGACACACACACACGCACACACAGTCACGCACAGACACTCTCTCTCTCTCTCTCTCTCTCTCTCTCTCACACACACACACACAAGCACACACACACGCACACACAGTCACGCACAGACACACTCTCTCCCTCTCTCTCTCTCTCTCACACACACACACGCACACACATGCACACACGCGCGCACACACAGAGCGCATGACAGAAGTTACTAAAGCAATGACATATGTTTGATGAAGTATACATAAGCTCAAGATTTGAATAAAGTAAAGAACAGTAACCTGAAAGAAGTCAAAGAAGTTGACGTGTTTGGATATGTTCCCGTACTTCTCATCCTTCGGGAAGAAGGACATCCGTGACAGAGACACGTTGAAGACATCTGGATGTTTCTGCGCCATGACAGCTAAGTCCAGACGTTCCTGTCGACTGTCCCTCCCTCTCCAGAAGGCCAAGTTGGTCTTTTCCTCCCAAACTGGCCCAGTCTTGCCTTGGACAGAGAATTGGTCTGTGTTGTGTCTGTTGGAATACATGAAAGAAGGTTCAGACGCACAGGACCTACTGGGCTTCAATAAAGTGGTTTCAAGGTTTCAGTCCATACATTTCATACGAAACTCTGAAATGAAACGCTGCAACGAATTTATCTTACCGACATGTTGTTATATGTCATTGTAAAATAATTCAAACATATTCAAAATTGATAGAAAACAGCTGTTAGACTGAGCTGTGGAAGGGTATAAGGAAGGGTATAAGGGATATATTTTGTCTCTCAGAAATGCACGTGCAGGCTGAATTGCTGGTGGCGGGGTATAAGGGATTTAGAAATGATGCTGAGAAATGATTCCCCCCAAGGCGGGATACATCGTATTTTATCAAGATCACGTGGGCCAATCAGATCTCGTCATTCTGACATGGAGGTATGTTAAAGTTGGTTTTTCTCCAATCACTCAATCAATCAAAACAAGAAATGTTTAATTTTGTCTGGAAACCTATGCTTATATCTTCAGCTGGTTGGATGGTCGAATTCAGGGAACAGTAAGTACTGTAAACAGGGAATTTTTTGCGACCGTTTTATTATTGCAAGTTTTGCGAACGAGACTCAATCGCAAAAATTAAAAACGCAAAAGTAAGTATAAATAATACATACATACTTTATTCATTGCAACACGTCATCAAATTTGAAATCATCAACCAGAACTACAAGTTACTCAATAAGTTAAAAACACAAATGAATGCAGAATGGTCACACAATACATCACAAATGACAATGTAAACAGACCAGTTAGTGTCACTGTTACCTCACAGTAATCATGCCTTCTTCCAACCTCGCTTGATTGCGTCAGTGTCCTTTGCAATTTTGTCCACACATGACATGACATGACACTGAGTTGAGTCAATTATCGTATTTGATAATTGGTCGCAATCTCTTCCGGTCAACTTTCCGGCCAACTCAGAAAAACTAGCTTCGGAGAGAAGCTGTCTATTGTTTGGTACGCGAGGGGTCATCTCAACACAGCAACTCACAAAAATATCTCGTCGCAGTATTGTCTTTGGCGTGGTATTCGCAATATTTTAACGGTGCAGAAATAAAGCTGTTTACAGTATTGCTTTTGATCCACAAATGTTTGCTTTCACATGCACAAACCATCTACTATTTACACCACTACATATACATGTAGATATACACGTACATTAAATCGATTCAGAAACAGTGTGATTTCTGTAAGCTCTCTGAAGGACCTTTCAAATCAAAATGAGGGGAGCCTTGAAATGTTTGGTCCTAGTATATACTTATTATCACTTCATAATGTTCTACAGATAGGATATTTCTGGTGTCCCTGGCTATAGTATTGCTGGAATATTGCTTTTTGGTTTCGTTTGTTGATTAACGCGCACTCAGCAATATTCCAGCTATAAGATGGCGGTCTGTAAATAATCAAGTCTGGACCAGACAATCCAGTGATGAGCATCGACCCACGCAATATTGGTATATGATGGCATGCATCAACCAAGTCAGCGAGCCTGACCACCTGATCTCGTTAGTCGCCTCTTACAACAAGCATAGTCACCTTTCAGCAAGAATGGGTTGCTGAAGACCTATTCTACCCCGGATCTTCATGGGCCGGAATACTGCAAAAAGTAGCGTAAAGCCATTCTTACTCATGCACTCATTCTGCAGACAGAAAGCAAGGGATTGTGTCGCATGTGACGTCACATTACCCCACTCAGACACAGTATACTGACTCCGAGCCGACCAGTCCTTGTTTTAGCCCCTTAATACCGAGCACCAGACAGGGTAACAACAAGTACCATCTTTTAACGTCTTTTGGTATGACGCGTCTGGGGATCGACCCTGGACCTTCACCTCTCCGGGCGGACAGTCTACCACTAGACCATAGGGGCAGCCCTACTCACCTTTCTAACATATATATAGTAGATTTAACCATTTCATAGGTCGGTAGAACTATATCTCTGCTGTCATCAGATCCACAAAAGGAGACAATAGGGATGGGTCCGTCCTTAATATCTTTTTTCTCCTTAGGCCAATCACTAAGGTTCATGATGAATTCAACATCTGGCAGCTTTACCTATGAGTGGGGAAATGATGCTGTTATTAGATCGTACATGTAGTCTGACAGCAGAATCTGTCGATTAGAAATGGTGTAAATAAGGTCACATAATCAGGTTTGCCGTAGACTTTCGAAGCCTGAATCGTGTCACTAAACCTAACAACTCCCCACTACCTTGCAACGAACAGGTTACTACAGTAATCATAAGTACCTTCATATAAGGAATCTTTCATATGAACCTTTTAAAAATATATTAAACATTCTATTCTTCCAAACATATAAATGATCATTGTTTTAAGAATAGAACAAAGGGTTTTTTGTTCACAAAACGGGTTAAAATTAGAAAATAAACCAAATACCATCAGGGTAGATACTTAGAACAAAGTCTTACTTTACGTGCGAGTGAAAGCAGAATTTCGTCTATAAACGACACTCCAGTAATGTGCCTTGTACCAAAGAAATCCTTCCTGTATATCTGTTAATGAAATAAGAAGTGTAAATTAATTGCGATAATTGGATACAGCTATTGTCCTGTGATTTTACCAAGTTATTTCACTGAGAACATATTTTAGAAATATTCATTAGCTAGGTCAGTTTGATGAATTCAATCATTTATCCTTGTAACAATATCTACCAGAAATGGGCATCATATAGTGTGTAAACTGGTACATGAACAGATTTCAAGGCTTTAGTTAGAACTATATTCCAGCAAAGAGTTCTCCTTATATATATGAACCGTGCCTGTCAGTATTGCAAACAAAAGAATGTTTCACATGATTCATAGTTCTATCTATTATTGGTTTCCAACATGCCTTGTTAGCGATGATCTTGTAGTGGCTAAAGGTGCCATAAAACCGTTCCACGGCTTCCTTTGCCACCTTATCAAAGTCTAGTGGGTCTTGGAAGATGCTGAGATCCTGCTGCAGCTGCTTGTAGGTGGCAGGACACATCATAGTGGAGAACCATTCCTGGAGGTTCGGTTGTGGACAGTCGCAATGCTCATCATAGATCGGGCCTGGTAGAAACATGAGAGAGTCATAACAATGTATTACTGTATATTTCATAGATATTGTATCCTGCGTTGATTTCTTGACGATATACATTGGTTTTGGAGCCCAATGTGACATCACTGTTTGATACTGATTCATAAACACATGCTCATGATACAGTCGGAATCGTAGCATTGACTTCACATGAAATGTGGAAATGTTTCGTAGCTTGTTTTATGCACATTTTGAAACACAGAAACTGAAATCAATTATCCAATATCATGTTTTGTAACTGTTCCATGGCAATAGTTCTGTGAGTACCCTTTCTAGTAGTTTTTGCTTCTTACATCACACTTGGTGTATGTGTTACCTGCATACTTGGTGTGCTACTTGCCTTATATTACCTGCATACTTGGTGTGCTACATTCCTTATATTACCTGCCTACTTGGTGTGCTACATTCCTTATATTACCTGCATACTTGGTGTGCTACATGCCTTATATTACCTGCCTACTTGGTGTGCTACATGCCTTATATTACCTGCATTCTTGGTGTGCTACATGCCTTATATTACCTGCCTACTTGGTGTGCTACATTCCTTATATTACCTGCATACTTGGTGTGCTACTTGCCTTATATTACCTGCATACTTGGTGTGCTACATGCCGTATACTACCAGCACTCTAGCGGCGGTGAAACCCGCACAGAACATGCACACTAGGGGTGGTTAGCATCAGTGTACGTCTGTTACACTTACATATAACAACAGACTCCCCTCTCTGGGCATTGCAGTTGGAAGAAGTAAGTTAAGAATCTTAAATGAAATTCTTAATTGAATACTATTAAACTAATAAGGTTTGTGTTAGTACAATGAAGAAGTTTGAAGAGTCTAAATGTAAAGGTAAAAAGTTTGGTGAAGTGACATGTGTGACTTTTTCCACTCTAGGGAAACCTGAACGCCCGGATAAGGTGCTGACAGACCAAGGATCATAATCAGGGATGACCTGAAATTTGAACCCATTATCAGCGGATCCTGGTATGGCTAAGAACTCACGTGTCTCAGGCAATTTTATCATCTCTGGTCCTCTGTTGCTGGGAATAAATAGTTTCGCCGTCTAAAGCTAACATACTGCCCAGTCGTCTTAGGCAACGCAATTCGTTGTGAAGAGTTGTGTCCCTTAGACGTACCAGAAGCCAGTGAGCACGGATTTGAATCCCGTTTTGTCCTGATAATGTTTCAACATACCCTTGCTCACCAAAGTGGTAAACGTCTAACTTTGTTTTATTACTCACTAATAGCCTACGTTTACTCTGAACAAAGGGAATAAACATAAACACATATTTACCCATCAATTTATAAGGCGATGCTGCGACTTGCCTGCCGTCGTACATGACGGTGATGATGACGTTTTCCACTGACGCCTTGAGGAGACGGAATCTGGCGATGTACGATCCATCCCGTCTGTCAATAACATCCACTCTAACACTCCGTAAACGACTACCATCCGACAAGTTGATGCCGAATTTAAACGCCTGTGATCCAACTGACTCCGTGAAACTACACAACAAAAATTGAAAGTTTGTATTAAAGAATATTTTAAACGTTTTAAAGAAAAGAACATATTTTCCTATGTCCTATTCTTTCCTTCTTGAACTTTACCACACTATTCAGTGAGTGAATGAATTGAGTTTAACGCCGCGTTGAACAATATTCCAGTTATATCATGGTGTTATCACGATTCAGTTAACAAGAGGTCCAACACCTGTACAATTGGTTTGAAGAGTAGTCTCCCTTTGGTCTTTAACGTCTTCGGTTGTAAGAGTTTAACGCCGCGTTGAACAATATTCCAGGTGTATCACGGTGTTATCACGATTCAGTTAACAAGAGGTCCAACATCTGTACACTAGAAAATAAAGTAGTGTAAGGTCGGATTCTGTAACAGAGTTAATAAGGGCATGAGTATAGATTAACGCCAATTTTAGCAACATTGCAGCAATATTACGGTATTGCATCGGGAATACCCATGTGTTGAATCTTATCCACATAGGGGTCAAAAGATGATATACATTTCGCCGCAGGTGACATACGATAATGAACATATGTCACAGGTGACACACGATAATGAACATATGTCGCAGGTGACACACGATAATGAACATATGTCACAGGTGACACACGATAATGAACATGTGTCACAGGTGACACAAGATAATGAACATGTGTCAATAAACACAATAAACTTTAATTAAGAATATATACAATTAAATTATCAACAAGGTTTGAAGAGTAGTCTCCCTTTGGTCTTTAACGTCTTCGGTTGTAAGTGTTTAAGTTTGACATGACATCTGCAACAAAAATACCAAATATTGTAAATTTTTCGGCATAATTAATTCTTTACGGTTTCTTTAGTTGCCGTATAGTTGACGCCTCGCCAAATATTTTTCTGCAAACCTAACATGACACCGTATACAGACACCATAACTAACAACATATGTCACAGGTGACAACATAAAGAAATATATGTCACAGGTGACAAGATAAAGAAATATATGTCACAGGTGACAAGATAAAGATATATATGTCACAGGTGACAACATAAAGAAATATATGTCACAGGTGACAACATAAAGAAATACATGTCACAGGTGACAACATAAAGATATATATGTCACAGGTGACAAGATAAAGAAATATATGTCACAGGTGACAACATAAAGAAATATATGTCACAGGTGACAAGATAAAGACATATATGTCACAGGTGACAAGATAAAGATATATATGTCACAGGTGACAAGATAAAGAAATATATGTCACAGGTGACAAGATAAAGAAATATATGTCACAGGTGACAAGATAAAGAAATATATGTCACAGGTGACAAGATAAAGATATATATGTCACAGGTGACAAGATAAAGAAATATATGTCACAGGTGACAAAATAAAGAAATATATGTCACAGGTGACAGAGAATAATGAACATTTACCACAAATGACATAAAATAATGAATAATTTAGTAATTAAATAATTAAGTGTATTTTCTGTTTTCAACTTTCCAAAGCATAATTTTTTATTTTAAGCATTAAGCAAATATTTTTTCGATATAATCCCATCCCTTTGATGGGATAGATGTTCATATGAAAATATACTATTCCATGACATTCGATGCGATTATGTTGATGCCCCTTTGTGGACTGCGAATCAAAATGTGGATCATTCGACACGCTTTCTGTTGTTAGTGTCTCTGGTCCAGACTTATTACAGTAAACTACGTTTATAACGAACACGCTTATAACGAACTGACGGATATAACGAACCTACTTTTTTTACCCAAATATTTGCTATCGTTATGCTGTATATATGCATATAACGAACTAAAATTAGTGGTCCCTTTGAGTTCGTTATAACCGTAGTTTACTGTATTTTACAGTCCGCCATATCACTGACAAACTGCTGACTGCGGCGTTAAACAACATTCACTCATCCGTGGGCGTTTGTATAATGTGGTAATTTATGTAACTCTCCATTTAAGGAAATTTGTTTGACGCAAAATCACCCTTACGTTCAAACATACCATTACTCTTACTTGAGGCCAAGGTCAGTGAGGATCGATTGGTTGCTAGGGACGCGTGTAGACAGCAACACTTGCTTGCAGTCTATAAAATACAACGAACGTCCACACTTACTTCTGATTAAACTGATCGACAGCTTGAATGTAGAAATATCGAACAGGTAGAGCAATTCTGGGTGTCAGGCCAGGTCCCCAAATCAAACAGTTGTCTGGAGCAACCTCTCTTTCTTTCCCATCGCCATCCCCTTTGGTGACCGCACACGCGACGGCAACTCCGATTAGAATGGAGGTATAGCAAATAGGTTGACTCTTCCTTGAAACCATGCTGAATCTAGGGTTCACTCAAGAATACCGATAGTAATGTTTAAATGGCACTTTGGATAAGGAGGAGCCAGATGTGCTACATGCAACCTGCATCCATGCATCGACTGGATGGTGATGAAGCTGGCTGGTTCATGAAAGTTGCTGAACCGTACAGGACAGGCGCTGTTTAAACAAGCACCTGCTTGTCGTGCTTCTGATTGTGTTTGAGGAAGGGCTGGTTGGCTGTACCACGGACTTGTATAGGTTATATAGGTCCGTGGCTGTACTATATCTCAGAGATGAGTGAAAACGTCAATAAACCGTAATGTTAGGCTGTTCGGAGTTATTATCAGTGTGTTTGCATCGGGTTTAAATCATCACTTTATTCATTGCCCGTGGAGATCCGGGTAGAATAGCTTTTCAGCTATATTGCTTGCCGTAAAAGGTCACTATGCTTGTCGTAAGAAGCGACTAATGAGATCGGGAGGTCTGGCTCGCTGACTTGGTTGATGCATGTCATCGATCCCAATTGCGTGGATCGATGCTCATGATATGAATCACGGGATTATGTAGAGACCGCCGCCATATGGCGGGAATATTGCTGAGTGCGGCGTTAAAAACAGCAAACAAACCCTATCATAAACTGCGTTAGTGGTGTGCTGGCACAGCTGAGGAAGGCGCAGATCGAGCAGTATAACACCCCATGCGGAGTTTCAATTGAGAGATTTGACCCTTTTTTAATAGTAATTTACAACAACTTTCCACAACGCCTTTGGGTCAAACTGACACATAGATATATCATTTAACCGTTACTTAACAGTTTGTTTGAGACACTGGGCTGAGTTGTGAAAATAGCTTTACGTTCCAGCGAGGACTTGGTTTCACAGTATCGACCGTATGTGCAGTGACGGAACACAACCTTCATTCAAGCATGCAAGTCGGTTGACAGCACAATCAACTGTGTTGTTACCGATTACCATCGCGTTATTTGCCGATATAAAATCAAATTTAAACTTAGATTAAAAATATCGGATATAGGATAATTAAAATCAATTTGAACAAATTTAACGACAGGTTTCTAACATGAAACGCATACCCCTTCAATAATGTAATTCAGGTAAGTTCAAGAAGCATGTTCGCCTTGGTGTTAACTTTGGTATGATTGAAAACCTCAGGATATTTTTGTGTATTTTGTATTTTGTAATGTGTAGTTTTCTATCTTTTCAGCGCTTTATGCTAAATCAATTCAGCAGGCTAAAGGTTAAAGGAGGTATGCGTGTGTGTGTGTGTGTGTGTGTGTGAGAGAGAGAGAGAGAGAGAGTGAGTGAGAGAGAGTGAGAGAGAGAGAGAGTGAGTGAGAGAGTGTGAGAGAGAGTGAGTGAGAGAGTGTGAGAGAGAGAGAGTGAGAGAGAGAGAGTGAGTGTGAGAGAGTGAGTGAGAGAGATTGAGAGAGAGTGCGTTAGAGTGAGAGAGAGAGAGAGAGAAACGGGTTTCAGGGTGAAACGGGGTTCGAACCCACGACCAAAGGCTTCTGGCATGCGTGAGAGACGCAACTATGCACAGCTAATTGCCACGACACCATACGGCTGGACCACTTGTCCATCCTTGGAACTATCAACGTATTGCAATTACACATTACTAATAGCAATATCGACACGGGCGGTATCTGAGGGCGCCAAAGGCGTGAAACATTTCACGAATACAGTCCATGCGTATGTTTAACGCCGCACTTAGCAATATTCCAGCTATATAAAGGCGGTCTGTAAATAATCGAGTCTGGACATGACAACCCAGTGATTGACATCATGAGCATCGATTTTTGTAATTGGGATACGATGATATGCATCTACCAAGTCAGCTAGCCCGACCACCCGATACGGTTGTCGCCTCTTACGACACGCATAGTCGCCTTTTACGGCAAGCATTGGTTGCTGAAGACCTATTCCACCCCGGATGTTCACGGGTCGACCGAACTTATACCCCTCCAGACTATTAAATGTTTGTTCCCTAATATATACGTCACCTTAGCTCACCATGTCATCTATTGCTTTACCGTATCAGGTTTGAGTTTAATCTAAGCCGGATCTTCACGGGTGCAGTCTAAAGTAAGTTTTCCATTCATTTCGGTCCAAAATGCGCCTTGTTTGAAACATCTGTGGTATTCTTTCCCTGAATTCCATGACAAAAAGAGGCTCGTGGCAGTTGGCAACCTCAACAAATTTTAATTAAGTTCCTAAAACATCACTTTGTTTGCCTGCTGGATATATATCAATCTACCAGATGATGATTGTCTGAACTTTACAAAGTGAGTGAGTGAGTAAGGTTTACGCTATTCCAGCATTATCACACAGGGGACAGCAGAAATGGGCTCCACGTGGGGATTGTAACAAATGTTATATTTGGGATAACACTTTCTTAGTTAAGTACAGATTCTCGTACTTTGTTTGGTTGAGTCCCCCGTCCGAGATTCGAACCCACACTTGCCAGAGTGAGGTACCTAATCGCCAGCACACAAAGTCAGCGATCAGCTTTCGGCCATGGGAGCCGTGCCAATTTACACTTGTCAGAGGGGTACTCAAAGTACGTGATCTAGACTACCAGTTGTCGGACTTTCATTTTAGTGGAAGCCTAGGTGGCTGAGTGGGTTAGATCGCTGACTTTGTGTGCTGGCGATTGGGTGCCACTGGGCACTAATCACAGTGTCGAAACAGGCTTCCGCAACGATATGGCAACAGTACCATTGCTATTGCTTACATGCTCCCAACTGTCATCCCTACTAGGCCGCCTTCGTGGTCTAGATGATAGAGAGGTTCGACCCTGGGTCGCGCCATTTAAAAGGACGTCAATAGACTGCTACCCTGCCTGGAGCTCGGCACTGAAGGGGTAAAACAAGGACTGGTCAGCTTGAGTTGGGTATCCATGTTTAACTGCAGCATGATATCTCAGAAGTCTAGCCTACAGAAGTCCGCCTGGTACAACCAGACCCACCACACACAAACACGGGCATGCACGTCGCTGTATACAGTTAACTACGTTTATAACGAACTGACGTATATGACGAACTTATTTTTTTGTCCCGGCCACTGCTGTATATATGCTATACATATGCTTTTAACGAACTACGGTTATTACGAAATAGAGTTAGTGGCCCATTTGAGTTCGTTATAACCGTAGTTTACTGTAAGTGTAGTAATCTTGAACCCAACGTTAAATCCATTTCTCCTCACCTTACTGATACTTACCAAACGAACATAAAAATCAGCGAAGGATGTTACAAAGGGGCTCTTAATACTTGTTCGCTCATCCAAATCTCCGTTAGGAAATGAAAGCTTTCAACTCACTTTGTGTCAAAAAAAATCCGAGTGCACCGTTACCCATTAAGTTGTTATAGATCGCGATGATGCACCACAGCCCATGCAAGTAAACTGCCTGGATGAAAAACACTGTCTTCAATGGCTTGTTCAGTGTGTTGTGTTGGCACAAATTATGTAAGGGTGTATATTATTACATGTGGCTTGCCTAAAGAGGAAAGTATATTTACCAGACAACAGGGTATCACTTAAAAATCTGTCTTTGATGACATGCATGACCATGCGCCATCAAATGAAAATGAAGATAATGGAGAAAGCACACAGTAATACGCTAATTGCACTACACCTTACTAGACCGCCTCCGTGGTCTAGTGGTAGAGTGTCCGCCCGGAGAGCGGAATGTCCGAGGTTCGATCCCAATACCAAAAGACGTTAAAAGATGGCACTTGTTGTTACCCTGTCTGGCGCTCGGGGCTAAACAAGGACTGATCGGTTCGGAGTCAGTATACTGTGTCTGAGTGGGGTATTCATGTTAAACTGCGGCATGGTATCTCAGTGGTTCTATCAATATAAATCGGCATCAGTCCGGACTAGTACAAGCAGCCACACACACACACACACACACACAAACACGTGCATGCACGTCACCATATAAGTGCAATAACCTTTGACCGACGTTAAACTCAATTTCACCTCACCTCACTACACTTCACTAGGCATTTGCTGTACAGAGTTGCTTCCCTTTGCACGCCAGAAACCTATGATTGTGTGTTCGAAACCTGGTTCGCCCTGATTATGTTTCTAAGCTTATCAGCACCATACCCATGCCCGTGGGTTTCACCGAGGTGGAACACGTCTGAGACTTTGGGCTTTCCTCCCCCATTAAGCTGACACCCTGTGATAGAACTGGAATACATGTACTGTTAAAAGCAGCCCCGTCTCACTAAAGTATTGACAATGTATTCCAATGAAGAACCTTTTGTAGGTTATTGAAGGTAGGGAATTAACAAAATCACAATTCAACATATACACTACCAGTATTGTAGTTGTTCTGAAGTTCTGTTCTGATGCTCATGAAGTGTGATATGAACATGGACTGATAGACACTGTGAATAAAACATTTCCATAAATGTCTTTATCATTTTATTTCTCACAACAGTTGAGTTTGGTAAATAAACGCATCACACATACAACTATGGTTGTTAAGGGACCGACCATCTGTTATTTCTGTGGGAACTGAGATTTAAAAACAGGTTTGTTCAAGACAATATTGAAAAAAGCCTTCCTCAGGTTTATAAACAAATAAATAATTGTCCACTTGAACCCCCCAAAAATGAAAAATGTGCTGCTTACCCATAACAAATTGTTTGGCTCTTTCTTGAGAAAAAGAATTCATGTCTTGAGGCAGCCAACAGAAAAAATATTCTGTCATTAAGAAAACTCCCTGGCCCTTCCAAGAATATCAAATGATCGGTGCCCTAGATGACATGAGTGAGTGAGTGAGTGAGTGAGTGAGTGAGTGAGTGAGTGAGAGTGAGTGAGTGAGTATGGTTTTACACCGCTTTTAGCAATATTCCAGCAATATCACGGTGGGGGACATCAGAAATGGGCTTCACACATTCAGAGCTCCAGATAAGCTTTTGGTGTTGTGAAATTTTACCCATGCATTTTAAAATCATTGGGTATCAGTAATTCTATCTGCGTATTCAAATTTCTGTTACCCACTAGTTTTTACACATGTGGCTATTTAAGTTAAATATTTAAAAACACTATTCATCTAGTCCCTGCAAACTGGTGTCGAGTGGGTTCGAGAGCTTTATAGGACTCAAAAATACCACGATACTTCCACAAGAAAGTGTGATGGCAAATGATCATGATGTAACTGTCATCATGGAGTTTGGCAAGGTTGACGGAATGCCCGTTTATAATTTCAAAATAAGTTGCTGATTTGCTAATCGAATACGCAGGGTTACTTCACAATATTTTGATGATACGCACAAGTTTTATTTTTGTAGCGTATCTGTAATGTTCGTTGCGTATTTGATACGCTTGGATTATATTTTACTGTGTATTTCTGCATTACTGATGCGTATTTCACGCAGATACGCAGCTTATCTGGAGCTCTGCACATTGTACGCCCCATTTTGGGAATCGAACCCGGGTCTTCAGCGTGATGAGCTAACGCTTTAACCACTAGGCTACCCGACCGCTCCTAGATGACATGAGACTTCGATAGGATGGGATATTGCATTAATACCTTCAAGATACAATTCATGCATTCTGCATACATCTTGCCAGGCATGAACTGGTGATTGTTGGAATAGATGGCTCAGAGGCATCTGAGTCGATTACATTGCCCCAACTCTATGTACAAGTCAATGCATGTCCTGAGAGCTTGACTGGAATAGGAGACAATAAGGTCAGAACATATGGTACAACATAAGGTATCTAATACTGACACAAGACATTTATATCCATGTGCTGTCTCTTTTATTGGTCAATTTTATATACAGTAACATATACATATGGAAACAAATAAGGGAACTATGAAACATATTAGGAAATAAGCTTTACTGGCAGTACACTTGAAATAGCATGCGTATAAATTCAACACTCCCCAGGGAGCTGAGAATGAAAATCCAGGGCTCACTAATCCATTGCCTTGGGTAATAATGTAAGCGCTTTGAGCACACAAGCTGGTATGGAGTTTGGCGCGATACAAATGGGACTCATTACTATCATTATTATCCCCCGCGCAACAAAGCTGGCGGGGGATATAGAATCGGGCTCCGTCCGTACGTGCGTCTGTCCGTCCATCACGTTACGTTACGTTTCCGGAGCATAAGTTAGAAACCATTCAATATTTTTTCATGAAACTTTGCAGGTCTGTAAAGTACATGCTGAACATGTGATGAACTTAGGTTCCAAACTCTTCTTTTTTTACAATTTCCATGACAAGTTCCACCTTGGTTAAAATATTGTTAGTGGCAAACTCTTGTTATTATTATTATTATTTCGTGTCAGAATCAAAAGTTGAGATGTGTTCGTGTGCATTGTTTCCAAAGGATGGGAACCCATGAAATCATATCATTTTACCATCTAAAATTAAGTGTTTCCCTATTCATTTCCATCAGTGTTTATTTGAATGTTTTATGTTTTTCAGCCAGGAGACTGATGTTTCATACAAAACTTTAGCCACTGATTGAAGGCCTTTTCAAGTCTGTTTCAGCATTAAGGGGATAAGTATACTGTATTGGAGTTGGGGATCCATGGTAAACTGTATCATGGTATCTCGAAGGGTTTCGCACTATTAGTCCGCACCAGTACAAGCAGCCACACATACATACACCTACGTGCAATAATCTTGAACCAGATGTTAAATTCCATTTCAACACCCCAATGAGATACTGTGCATGAAACAGCTAAAACAAGTCTTAACTTAGAATTTCTGATATGATCAAAGACACAAGTCTTGTTAAAATGAATGAAAACGGATCAAAATGTTTTAAAAAATTCCATATATGAGCAAGCCTGTGGTGTACTGATATTATCAACATCCACAAAGAAAAAATTCGAATATTACAAACTGTTTCCCATAAACCTCTAAAATCAGGCTTTTTCACACAGTTTTACAGATTAATTTGAATAACTCCGGAAACATCTGTAATAATCTCTATTCTGAAGATCCTGTTTCTCAAACTGACATGGAACTTGGCCCCTCCATCTTTGGAACTTGGCTCATGGTGTATCATCTTAGGCAAGCCTCCGAACCATCAGTCATTGCTTCACAGATCAAGGTGTGATCATTTACAGTCACAGCGGTATGGATGAAATATCATTGCAACATTAAGCAACAAACATTATGAAAGTGAGTATGGTTTTACACGGTTTTTAACACTATTCCAGCAATATCACGATGGAGGACAACACAAATGGGCTTCACACATTGTACCCATGTGGAGACTCAAACCCGGGTCTTAGGCGAGACGAGCAAAAGCCTTAACCACTAGGCTACCCCATCGCCCAACATTATTATAGAGACATCGTTACATCAGCATAACGAATACTTCAACAATTAACTAAAGAGATAGGACATAACACAATATTCCTCATATTCCCTATTTCGTTGTGGCGTGTTGGCTATTCTCCAACAGTTTACACACACCGTGCATCACGTATGTATGATTAAATCTAAACTACACAGTATATGTTAAACAAATGAAACATACAGTGAATATAACAAATAACATCCAAATACAAAACAATTCTTGGTCCACTGGCAGCAGAAAACATTCCATACGGATTCATATATTCTACGTTCCTCCAACATTAATGCTTACATTGCACCTCTTTGGCGTTTTATTGCTATTTTAATCAACAAAACCAGCAGTGTGCAAATAAGCGAGTGCTCAGGCGAAAAAATTGGTTTTTTGCTTAACGCAACACTGACTGAGCAATATTCCAGCTATATGACAGCGGTCTGTAAATAATTATGTCTGGACCAGACAATCCAGTGATTGACATCATGCGAATTGATGAGCGTTCATATTGCATGGGTAATATGTCTCATGCAACATGTGTCAGAGCATTGCTGCCTCTACTAAACGGATTGTTTCAAAGTCGGGCAATGTATGGCTGTGAGTTATACACAGCCTCATTTCTTCACCTGACAAAAGGTATGCTAACCCAGAAGCAAATGTCATCATGGATGATGGAGGTATGTGGTGCATTTATAAACCTATTCATTGGGATCGCCATTAAGTAAGAGACTTCTTTCTATAGGCATTAAAACCTATTGTGAGACTTTACTTTCCAGTCGGGTTATATCTCAGAAACAGGGACGTTGTAATGTCCCTGGGATATTATATAATGTCCTGGGTATTTTATCAATATAACTTCCGTACAGATTGTAACATGTAATGAAATGTAAAATCATATGACAAATGTTTTCTTTATATTCCCGAGGATCGAACTCGCAACCTTCATATTTATAGCCCAGTGAGTGTACCACGAGGCTACAGAGGTGTAGATAAGCCTTACTGGTTTTTAGAATGTCTATTTCAAGATCCGTTCGCCAGCAACAGATATTTTACACGTGTTTCCTAAGGTTCATGGAAAGTATGTTCAAAACATAAAAATGTTGATAAATGTTGTTTTAAGTTTCTTTTTTCGGTTTATAAGCATGGAAAAACACTTTCCCTCGGTTTTGGTAGACAGAGCATGCCCTGGGGGTCGGGAAAAACCGCGGGGGCGTCGCCCCATTGCTTTTTCCCTCTCCCCAGGTCATGCTCTGTCTACCAAAACCTCGTGAGCGTGTTTTCTCCAATACATAAAGCATTGTAGTCTTTTACAAAATGAAAAATGCTTAAGAACAACCTGTTATTATGTATGCGCCATGCATGTGGAGTGAGTGAGTGAGTGAGTGACAGAGAGAGAGAGAGTGTGTGTGTGTGTATGTGAGTGAGTTGAACGCCGCTTTGAACAGTATTTCAGTCCTACCACTGGGAAAAAGCTTGATTTTGGAGGAAAGTATGGTGCTGACAAACCAAGGATAATAACACCTTGTCCAATTTGTTCATTTATTACACACAATACACTTTTCATGGAGATAGTAGAACAATATACATCATAACTTATTACAAAATCTAGTTCTCTGATTGGCCAGTTGCAGTCATGTGGGGAGTGAGTTTCGATTTAACGCCGCTTTGAACAGTATTCCAGTTATATCACGGTCTGTAAATAACATACAAGTTGTCTTGCTGGCCTGCATGGACATCCAAATGTTTCACATAAAACCACTTACACACATAAAAATTGATTGACTTTGCATTTTTGAGAAGTCATTTCCCAAAAAAATATATTTCAATGAAAATAAATCCTTGACACTTAAAACGACAATTTTTTTGTTGCCTGTGTCAAAAGCAAGTGCAGAGGAATAGTCAAGTCTTTAATCTCCCACAGAGAAGTAAATTACAAGCAAAATACAAGCATATGCTACAACAATGTTACATGTCAATTATGTTTGAACTTTCCCTTAAGGAGCCTACTAACATAGTGAAGCATGAATTGATGTATGAATAATAAACCGCTCAGCTGCTCATGCAAACTATCAAGTGTATGTATGGACTGATGGACTGTTTGTCCTCTGGGTGTTTCCAACCGTTATACTATAGAGTACATAATAAGGAATAAGGGTTATCATGACTTACATCAGTTATACCACATGGGATAAGAAGAAGTGAGGGAACTGTATTGCTCTCCCCACTAACAGTACACATGTGAATCGTTTGTTGGCCTCGGTTACAGCTCGTGTAACTTGAGGGTGACATGTATATGACAAATAGGGGGGGGGGGGGGGGGGGGGGGATCCAGCACTTGACTATTTGTTGGTTTGTGAGTAAAACCTGAGGCAAAATTATATATTTCCAGTACTTACAGAACAAAATACTTTTCTCAATACAATGCCTGGACCCCAATCCCTATTGAGTAAGTGAGTATGGTTTTAAGCCACTTTTAGCAATATTCCAGCAATAATAAGGTGGGGGACAACACAAATGGGCTTCACACATTGTACCCATATCGGGAATAGAACCCGGGTCTTCGGCGTGACGAGCGAACGCTTTAACCACTAGGCTACCTGACTGTCCCCCTATCCCTAACACAGAATACAAAATGGTAATTCGTAATCGTAATAGAAGATATTGTGCTACCTCTTTTTAAGCTTATACTACAAAGTTTGAATAGACTTACCAGTATGGTGAAATCCACAAGCATGGTGCTTTCAGATCAAGGATTAAGATTCAAACCAAATAATGACATATCCTGGAACTGCTAAGGGAGGTAATCAACATCACTGTATCATGAACATTTTTGTAATAACAAAGGAATTGGTTCTTTTTTATCTGTTTGCTTCCAGACATGTCTGATAACATATCGACATATGACTTCTATATGTGTTCTCTACATAACAAGTGACAATTATATTTTTCTGTGCAGTGTACATGTTTTCTAATCTAATAACACCTGGAAAAACATTCCCAACAAGCAATGCCTGCACAGCTTCTAATAAATATGCAAATGTTGCCCCACATCCCTCTGAAACCTTTACATTAGCAGCCTGAGCAAGGGTAAACAACAGATACCATATTTGACGTATTCCGCACCTCACTCCAGTAAGTGCCCCTGGACCAGCTTCCAGACCAATCTGAAAGTAATCGTTTTAGCCACCGGGTACTAAACGAGAAAATTAACATAACAGTCCATATTTTCTTGTGCATATTACAGATCTTTTCACAGTTAACACAGCAGTGTAACTGTAACTATTATCAAAAATGTTTTAGTTTTATTGATGTTTAAACTAAGTATGTTCTCCACTGCTGTCCTCTGATAACAAAGCTCCCACCTTGTCAACTTTCTAAGTGGTCGGGGTGCTAATTACGGCTAATATGGTAATCTGTGTTATCCTGAATTTCCTTCAAAATTCTTTGGTCCTTGGTCTTGGGCTGAAGTAACCGCAATAAGTAAAGGTCAGGTTTCATATGTAAAACATAACAATAAACAGAGTTGACTAGTATTGTAGAGTAATAAATATCTAAAAAGATTAGACCAGCTAACTATTAAAGTGTCGACTATAAACAAAAGGTATTAATTTTCACAAGGGAAAATTCTCAGTCTGAGATTTCCATTTGGGATAATTCCATATGGAGGTAATCGCTGTTGAATCAAACCTAGGACTTTGGGTTGAGTGAGAGAGTGAGTGAGTTGGGTTTAACGCCGCTTTTAGCAGTATTCCAGTTATATCGCGGTGTGTCAGCTTAATGTGGGAGGAAAGCCCGAAGTGATGCAGGTCTCAGACGTTTACCACTTCGGTGAAACCCACGAGCACAGGTATGGCGCTGACAAACCTAGAAACATAATCGGGGCGAACCGGGATTCGAACCCACAATCATAGGTTTCTGGCGAGCCCAAGGGACGCAACTCTGCACAGCATATCGCGGCACCTTAAACGACTGGGACACCTGTGCCCCCCTACTTCGGGTTGAGGTGAGAATGATTTTACTACCAGACTACCCCACTGCCATTGTACTTTTTGAAAATAATATCACCAAGGATATCTTCATCAGAGGGCATCATTGACGACTAAGCAGATCCCACAATGTGACAGGCACACTCCATGAACACCCACAATACATTCACTCTTTGACTACTTCAAGCAAATACTAAAACTGGCATACACAAACCAAATATTCTGTAAACCGACCAAAAACATATTACTATAACAAATTGAAACAAATACTTCACATCATGATCTTTCAGCCCTGAGAGAAGTGTTGAACAGTTACAAAACCATATTGGTTCATGCTGAAATACTTAAAACCTGAGATCACATAGAATACAGGTGACAAATGAAGAAGAATATTTTTATATATTTAAGTTATATTTTAATAAAAAAAATAATTCAAATTCTTATCAAAGAAAAGCGACCATTAGTGAGGAATGGAAGCTCACCATCATGTCATTAGGTTGTTTTTTGTTTTTTTATAAAAAAGAATTATTTGTTGTGTTTCGTATTGTTTTTACAAAACAGAAAACAGTGACTTCCATGTTAAAAAAAAGTGTATGGCATGATGACCAACATTTATAGAATCTGTTTAAATTCCAACTCATAAGAGCTGTACATTTGGAGATGAAGTAGTACCGCTTCAGTTCATTCTGTAAAATCTGGAACGATGGAATATACTTTGTGTCTTTACGTGAGAAAATAATGTTTTTGCAAAGAATAAGTATACGATTTAATGGATCATTACTCCTAGGCAAGAGTTGACGCAACAAAACACATATTTCTATAACACTATTATTGTTGGCAAATAACTCAAGTTTCTCTACTGACCTGATGACGCATACAGGAACAATGACAGCTTAAAGGATTCAGGTTGACTTGACATGACTTCCAGATTAACAAGACTGACACATTTTCTGACATCAATATGAAAACATAACAAAAAGCAATACACAAAACAAATATGCCCCCAGCTGAGAAAATGGGGTATCTTTAAAGCAGTATATATTCTGTTTTGATAATTCAATGCAAATTGTTGTCATGCTAAACTGAGTTGGGGGATGAGATTGCATGCATCACACTTGTTAGATCTGCCAGCTGACACAGGTGCAGCACACCATTCAGACTAGAATAAGAAACTGTTTAACAAGTAGGCGTACAAAAGCTCCAGTGACAATGAAAGGCGTATAGATAATACATATTTATAGTTCTGAAACACAATTCCACTGCACAGGATAACTGGGCATGTGATATATACAACTAAAAATAGTTCAGGACCACCCAACTCGTTCATATTATTCACAGATTTTTTGGACATCATACATTTTCGGATGGCCATGTTTATTGCGATTACTCATGCTATAACTGGGGTGTAGCATCACTCAGACATTGTACATGCTAAGTTGATGGCACAGTTTTAAGAGAAAGTTGTCTTTTATGAGAGAATGAGAATTTGTCACAGTTGTTCGTGTAATTAAACAGAAAACTATGACTGTTTCAAAGCGTCCGAAAACCCATAACACAGGGGTACTACAGCTTAAATGTCTAACTATAGTACTATGAAATTGAGTGAGTGAGTGAGTGAGTTTGGTTTTACGCCGATTTTAGCAATATTCCAGCAATATCAGGGCAGGGGACGCCAGAAATGGGCTTCACACATTGTACCCATGTCGGGATTCAAACCCGGGTCTTCGGCATGACGAGCGAACACTTTAACCACAAGGCTACCCGACCCACACAGTAATATGAAAGAATCAGACTTTCGGTAACATCTGTTTTGTAGTATATTAATGCTAACAAACAACACAGCATTACATGTTACTCACAGATGGGTGACTTCCTAATGAACATGAGACTTAAGATAAAGAAAGACATGTAATTTGAATAAAGAAAACACGTTTAACAGCTTAAAAGGACCCTGTTGTGTACAATTAGACATAAACATGGTGTTGGTGATGATACTCAATACATTCAAAAGGGACCATGTGTTTATAAGGAAGTTACCTTAGCAAAGTAGACAAGGGATTTCTCTAGAAAAAGACAAAGTATCATTTAACAAAGGGTCATTCAGCTTGTTCCCCCCTGTTGCAGTGGGCATGCATGCTGCATGAGAAAGCCGTTCATGAGGGTGAAATGACATGATACTTTCATACACATAGTTTGTTAAATCATTGCGAACACACCAACCAGCATTCAACACACAAATATCCAAAACACTGTACATTCATACCTTGCTCCCAAAGTCTTAGAACAGGGAGGAGTTTGACAACAGCAAATTACATCTCAGAGCAATTGTGTTGTCAAGAATATTAATATACCGTATTCGACGTAATAAGCGCCCCGCTCTAATAAGCGCCCACAGGGATATTTGCTAATATGTTGGCTAGTGAACATTCCCAATTAGCACCCCTTCCTTCCGATTGATCTATGTACACAAAAGCTATTTATTCGCGTATAATACACACTTGTGTGTTATATGCACCCTTAATTATGGGCAATTATATTCTGGAAAAATATATCTGTCATATATAAACATTTCAGGCTGTCTGCATGATCCATGAAATTTATTTTTCAACTCTGTTTTTTTCACCAAAATATTATTCTAATAAGAGCCCCCTATTTTTAATTTGAGAGTGCCCTGGGCGCTTATTTCATCGAATACAGGAAATATATTCTATAAGAATACTATTGCAGGAGAATTTGAGTTGTTTCTAAATATTTTTCAACATGTCCACTGACCTGTGCAAAATTCTACCTGTCTGGCAGCATTAATAACAGTCTTGTATGTACCATACAGCCATCTTCCCGAACCCAGAGTTCCCTGACTACAAAGTCAAGTTTCCACCCTTGCCGAACTACGCTGCAATTTCGTGGCTCGACCATAGTGCCACCAGTGTTTATTGATAGTCATGTCGACGCATGATAGTCAAAATCTGCACGTTGAAACCCATGATGATTACATACAAGATATCTACTTAGTTACATGATTTGGATTGGACTATGATAGACTTGTTAGTCCTGCCAAAATGTGACTCCATAATTCCAGCCTAGTTTGGCAAGGGTGGCAACTGGACTTTAATAGTCAGTTAACTCCCTTGCCTCGGGAAGATGCAGGTCAACAGGTCTTATGTATGAGGTCAACAGGTCTTAAGTACGAGGTCAACAGGTCTTATGTACGAGGTCAACAGGTCTTATGTACCAGGTCAAAAGATCTTGTGTACCAGGTCATCAGGTCTTATGTACCAGGTCATCAGGTCTTATGTACCAGGTCATCAGGTCTTATGTACCAGGTCAACAGGACATATGTACCAGGTCAGCAGGTTGGGTGCTCCCACACCTCTGTTAATAACAGAGATCTTCCAAACACCATACAGTCATGACACACAAAACAAAAAACAACAACATCTAAACAACCCCTACCAAAACAAGAAACATATGAATGGAAAAGCTGAAATGGATGTATGTTGACAACAAACTTGAGCACCAGATACTCAGAAGGAAGACAGTCGAGACACAGCCAGCACATCATGGCTGTCCCAGGCCTTCAACACCCTTATCACAGACTTCTTGATTTGGCAGAGAGTGTTCCCAGTCCACTGGTCAACAGTCCCTTATAGTTCATCATGGGCATTCTGAGGACAAAGACAGAAGTGTAAGTGAGTGAGTGAGTGAGTAGGATTAATCTGTTTGGAACACTATTCCAGTTATATCATGGCATGTCAGCTTGATGTGGGTGGAAATCCCAAAGTGATGCAGGTCTTTGATGTTTACACTTGGTCATGGCAATGACAAACCTAGAAACCTAGAAACCTAGAAACCTAGAAACACAATCTGGGCAAACCCACGATCATAGGTTTCTGGCTCTTTAAGGGACTCAACTCTGCACAGCACCTGAGACGACTTGGCCACCTGTACACCCCGACCCACCCCCCCAAAAAACAACAAAAAAACAACTAACAAAAAACAAACAAAAAGCCCCCCAAAAAACAAAAAACTCAGAAAATCCACAGTTCGTATAAATAGTCCCTCCATTAAGTCCCTCTGATCAACTTCTGTACAAATCTGCGAGTAATTATCCTTATACATCCCCAGTACAATGCCAGGATTGTATGACCATCCAAATATTCCCGGGACATGCATTGTAAGACACACTCTTTACAGACGTTCTTCATGTGCTGTTTGACACATGTGGGTAGATGTGTTACCTTATATGGCTTGCAGTCACATCGTGTTTCATGGCTTTTCTCTTGTTTCACCAGCTCAAAAGATTTGTCCTTCTTTGGCTTATTTTTCAATAATTTAGAATATTCCTGAAAGCAAACAGTATATTTATATGATTAATTACAAAATGAAAAAAACAACTCTCAAAGTTCATTGAAAAGGAATGTGGTTATCTGGAAAAACTGGAGCAACAGATTAACAGAAAGTGGAGCATGATGTAAACACAATTTTATGTTTTACCGGAATACATGCAACATGAAACTTAGCAAAAGACAGAATAATTGAAATGATATCAAACATATAACACATACATAATTTTATGCTACATATTGGAATGCATATCCATATGGTATGCATTCTAATGACACATGTTTACATATGAGAAATATTGTGTATACCGTATTTTCTTGAGTATAGTGTGCACTTTTTTTTAAAAAAACACAGCTGTGTAGAAGGGGGTGCGCATTATACACGAATTATGAGTTTTTATGTTTTTCCCCTTCCCATGGAAAGACATTAGCGTGAGCACGTAACACCGGAAAATACCATGTCAACAAATCCATACTGAAGTACGCAAATTATTCATGTAATTACACTGTCTGGCTATAAAAAGTGTTCTTTGTATATCTGGACTTATGTTTGTAACTTATTTCATCAATTTTATTCAAAATTCCTTTTAATATTGTTTTAATTAATTTCGGCGAAATCGTGTGTGAAGCGATCGGAAGATCGCACAACTCACCGTTATTAACAGCAACCACGGTCAGATTACCGCTATTGATGCCTTGAAACGAACTTTAATTGACAGAGAATGGATACATATATCATAAATGCCATACTTTGAATCATTAAAAGTCACATTTGTTTTTGTTGGACGATTCTATGTCAACACATAATTCTCGCGATCACGCGATCACGTGCACGGGAGCCTTGACAGTGAATGGTCAGACTGGTTCCATGTAAAAAATTATACCAGGCAATAGTAAAAGCTGCATCTGGCAATAGTAAAAGCTGCATCTAAATTAACAAGATATTGGAATATATTATTCCTGATAAAAAAAAAGTTTCAGATACAATTTTTGACGATCCTTGCATTAAAAATACTGTAAAGTTATATCATTGGGTGTGTCTTGACCGAATCACCGGTAGATTCCAAGAAAACGTGTGTACAGCTGATTGCTGTGTCCGGCTTAGTTTACGAGAAAATACACAAGGTAATCTTAATCCCTGGATATAAAACAATGCCTAGTAGAACAAAAAATACAATTTAAACAGTAAATCAACATGTCTGTTGATTTTTTATCTCAAATTTCGAATTTGTACTGACAAAGTTTCTCATCACCCGTTTTTTAGCCGGACTTCGCTGAAGGGGTACAGTGTAAAAAGATTTCTGCGCATAATATTCAAATTTCTTTTTTTCCAAAATATTGAATCCGCTAGAGGGGGGTGCGCATTATACATGGGTGCGCACTATACTCAAGAAAATACGGTAATATATCCTTGGAGACTGCATTCAAGGTTTATTGGTGATGCTTTAACACAACCGAAAATATGAAACAGCTTGTAATTGTGCTTGAATAATCCCCAGTTAAAATTAATATTTTGCTGGAATGTGGAGTTTTAATGTGTGAATCCTGTGGCTTAGATTAATGTCTGCTCTTTCTGAAAAGTAAATATGCATCCATTGCTTTCCTCAATCAGATCTCAGCCAGTTATGAGTCTACATGACAATTCCTGTCTCTTGCATCATTTCAGTAGATCTGGGGACAGTCCAAGCACAGTAAACTGACATGGTGGAGAAACTCACGCTGAATAGTTTTGTATGGTAGCAGTAGATGTCTGCAGGAGTCAGCTGATGCCTCACAAACTCCTGGGCATTATGGGCTATCTCTTGTACCTGGAACAGATATCACATCCATGAAAACAATCCATCCAACCACACAAACAAAGTCCATCCACCCACACAGACAAGTCCACCAATGCGTATGGACAAGTCCATCCATCTACACATACAAGTCCATACGCACACAGACAAGTCCATCCACACACACAGACAAGTCTATCGGACCCATCTGAACAAGTCCATTCACCCACAAAGACAAGTCCATCAGACCCATCTGAACAAGTCCATCCACCCGAGGACAAGTCCATCCACCAACACAGACAAGTCCATCCACCCACAAAGACATGTCCATCCACCAACAAAGACAAGTCCATCCACCCAGAAAGAAAAAAGGCCATCAACCACACAAAAAGGCCATCCACCCACAGACAAGTCCATCGGACCCATCTGAACAAGTCCATCCACCCAAGGACAAGTCTAATCAACCCATCTGAACCTGCAGACTCTATGTCCTTATCATACTCTCTGACCATGCGTTACGAAACAAACAGTACCTAGCTCTATATCATGCACCCTGACTATGCATTATGAAACATACAGACCTGTGTCCTTATCATGCTCCCTGACCATGCGTTATGAAACATACAGCGCCTATCTCCTTATCATGCTCCCTGACCATGCATTATGAAACATACAGCACCTGTGTCCTTATCATGCTCCCTGACCATGCGTTATGAAACATACAGCGCCTATCTCCTTATCATGCTCCCTGACCATGCGTTATGAAACATACAGCACCTATGTCCTTATTATGCTCCCTGACCATGCGTTATTAAACATACAGCACCTATCTCCTCATCATGCTCCCTGACCATGCATTATGAAATATACAGCACCTATGTCCTTATCATGTTCCCTAACCATGCATTATGTGATATACAGCACCTATGTCCTTATCATGCTCCCTGACCATGCATAATGTAACATACAGCACTGATCTGCTTATCATGCACCCTGACCATGCATTACGAAACAAACAGTACCTAGCTCTATATTATGCACCCTGACTGTGCATTATGAAACATACAGACCTGTGTCCTTATCATGCTCCCTGACCGTGCTTTATGAAACCTACCTCCTTATCATGCTCCCTTGCCCACTTCAACTTCTCCATGAGGTCACTGAGGTCTCTCTTGAATGGCACATAGTGAACATATGGTTCCAGATTCTTGTAGAAGTGTTCATAATAGTGGGAGTTTTGTTTCATCACTGTGGAGTCACCAGCCAGCAGGTACGGCAGGCGGTAGGCAGCCACGGTCCCATCCAAGTTCAGCTGGTACTTATGCTGCAAGCAGGTCAAACATCCTATGACCCTCTCAGTTTTAATTGAGAATTAACTTCAATACCTTTTGTGTTCATGGAAGCATAAAAGCATAAAAACCTGTGTGCATACAGTGAATATATTCATGTAGCATAATTACACAAAAACATATTGTAGTCAATTCTTGTAAGCAAACATGTCAACAATAAGAGTGAGTGAGTATGTTTTTATGCCACTTTTAGCAATATTCCAGCAATATCACGGCGGGGGACACCAGAAAAAGGGCTCCACACATTGTATCCATGTCGGGAATCGAACCCGGGTCTTCAGCGTGACGAGCAAACGCTTTAACCATGTCCAGTAAAGCACAAAGTAATCACTTTGGTGCTGACAAACCTTCTGACACAAACAACCAAGGCAAACCAGGATTTGAACTCATGATCATTGGTTGCTGGCATGCTAGTGGGACACAGTTCTGCACAGCTAATTTCATTGCCTAAAATGACTGGACCACCAATGTACCCATTATTGACCAAGACAGCATATAGGAAGGAATGTCCTAATGCAACCAAATAGCATGTTGCTATTTACAGCTTATCACAATAATTATCACATTATATTATATTTCATCTTTTGGGAAAAAAAGGGGGCAATATCTAAGGTGAGGTGCAAAATTTTAGCATGTAGATACAGTCAAACACCATTGTGTCAAATTAACAGCTGTCTTGAAGCATAATCTTGGTTCCTGCGTATTCCTGCTTAGTCCTCATTTTTGGTTGTGTCGAACCTCGCATAACCATGATAACTCGAAGTACTTATGTTTTTTGTTTATTTTTTGTATATCTTTTTATTAACGCCGCACTCAGCAATATTCCAGCTATATGACGGCGGTCTGTAAATAACCAAGCCTGGACCAGACAATCCAGTGAATGACATCATGAGCATCGATCCACCCAATTGGGATATGATGAAATGCATCAACCAAGTCAGAAAGTCTGACCACCAATCACCATGGTTTGCTGAAGACCCTTAACTTCAACACAACAGTGTTTGACTGTACAAATATACGAAAGAGTGTGAGTGAGTGAGTTGGGTTTAACGTCGCTTTTAACAGTATTCCAGTTATATTGTGGCGTGTCAGCTTAATGTGGGAGGAAAGCCCAAAGTAATGCAGGTCTCAGACGTTTACCACTTCAGTGAAACCCACGAGCACGGGTATGGTGCCTGACAAACCTAGAAACATAATCACGGCGAACGAGGATTCGAACCCACAATCATAGGTTTCTGGCGTGCCCAAGGGACGCAACTCTGCCTTGGACAACCGTGCCCCCACATATATGAAAGAATGGATTCTGGTGAAGTATAATTTCTACGGATGATCACACACCTGGAAGAAGCTGAAGAAGGATACGGGTTTGACAAGCTTCCCATACTTGTTCTCATCCTTGGGGAAGAAGAACATGTTTGTGAGTGAAGCATTGATCTTGTCTGGGTGCTGCCTGGCCATCTGCACCAGCTGCAGTCTCTCCTCCCGGCTGTCCCGCCCCCTCCAGAAGGCCACGTCCGACTTCTCCTCCCACCTGGGCCCAGTGTTGCCTTGTACAGAGAATATATCCAGGGTCACTCTGAAACACACACACACAAACATAACTAATGTTAATATTTGGGATAACACTTTCTTAGTAAAGTACAGATTCTAGTACTTTTTTGGGTTGAGTCCCGTGCGGGATGTGAACCCACACTATATAACATTAGTTACATTTGACCACTTTCTAAATGGCATTGTGTATTCACACACAAACATGGCTAGATTGAAGCTTCTAGACAAGATATATACTGAGGTCAATGACATATATTTCTAGCCAACAATGCTTGGATCCACACCCTTTAACCACACAGCAATGTTTATTTGATTGTTGTTTAACGCAATATTCCAGCTATATGACAGCAATCTGTAAATAAACGCATCTGGACCAGACAATCCCATGATTGCTACCATGCGCATCGTGAGCATAAATCCACGCAATTGGGATCGATGACATGCATCAACCAAGTCACCACCTGATCCCCCTGGTCGCCTCTTACGACAAGCGTAGTCGCATTTTACAGCAAGCATGGGTTGCTGAAGACCTATTCTACCCCGAATCTTCACAGGTCTTGACAATGGGAAAAAAGGTACAAAACAATTTACCTTGACATCATTTCCAAAGTAGCTTCCGTGATGTCGTAAGTTGGGATCACGATATCAAGGGTATCATCAGATCCGCACCAGGAAAATATTGGGATGGGATTTTCGCTCATTTTCCTTTTCTCCAGAGGCCAATCACCGAAGTTCATAATAAATTCCATGTTCGGCAGCTTTACCTGACATATAAACAGAGAGTGTATGCATACAGCTTACTCACAGAGTGAGTGAGTGAGTGAGTGAGTGAGTGAGTGAGTGAGTGAGTGAGTGAGTATGGTTTTCCACCGCTTTTAGCAATATTCCAGCAATATCACGGCGAGGGACACCAGAAATGGGCTTCACACATTGTACCCATGTCGGGAATCGAACCCGGGTCTTCAGCGTGACGAGCGAATGCTTTAACCACTGTGGCTACCCGACCGCCCCATATACAGCTTTGAAACTTACTTTAACAACACTAAACTGTCATGCTCCTGAAACAATGTTTAATGCTTTCTATGAGGGTATCAAAATGTTCTACATACACATTTTTTGCTCAATAAATCAACAATCAAGATGCTTGGCTAAGGACAATTTCTTGAATGGGATGTACAGTAGCATAAGATAGAGGTCATTTATCAAAGACTGACAACCCCTATCCCACCCACCCATGAATATTGGCGACCCTCCTCCTTCTTGCTGTGCCATTTTTTTATGCCACCCCCTTTAATCTCACTGGTCCCCCTCCCTTGTAATAAATCACCAGCCTTATGACCAGCACATGTTGATAGGGATCAACTCTGATGCCTGATATGTCATATATTTGCTTACTAATATA
This sequence comes from Haliotis cracherodii, assembly GCF_022045235.1. Lineage (NCBI taxonomy): Eukaryota > Metazoa > Mollusca > Gastropoda > Lepetellida > Haliotidae > Haliotis > Haliotis cracherodii. The sequence continues at coordinate 1,340,985 of NW_027266296.1, read as the reverse complement.
TATTTATTTGGTATATCATGGAACATCTATTAAACACTTAGAAATATTTTCAAAAATGTTGCCAACTGTGTGAAAATGCGTTTATTATAACAATTCCATAAAACCTGAAGAAATCAAGACATGACATGTTTCCATTTTATCAAACTAAACTATAATTAATGTAATCAAATCAGCAAAAATTAAACTTTGTAAAATTTGTGAAAATGAGACATCTTTGTTTCCAGGTTTTTTTCATGCATTTGGGACACACCTGTTACCAGGAATGAACTACTTCAGATTTATTTATTTTTTAAATATATTCATTTTGAACACAGGAACTGGCTCCAGCCTGCAGATGCTGACTGACTTACCTTGCGTGTCAAAGACAATAGCAGAGCATCTGAAAACATCTTGAAGCCCACATGTTCTCCGTAGGTCTTCCTGTAAATCTGAAAATGTCATCATCACTTATCAGCGATAGAAACAAACAGTTGCAGTCCTCAGTCCTTATTATGAATACATATAGAAAAACCCTTGAAAAGGGCAAATGTCTACCAGTCCTAATGATCCCTTAACTATTGGGCAGCTTGACAAGGACTGTTGCCAATATCTAACGCTGCTTATGAACAGCGTTTAGTGAGTAAATTTATTGAAATCTATGCTGATATCTGGTCTCATTTCAGTGGAACTGATTTTGTAAAAATCTTGAAGAGCAAATTTGAAATATATTTCTACATGTTAGGAATTAATGGCATAACCATTATAATGTGTCTGTCAGCATGACTTGTTATCATAATCAGTGTATAATATATGGTCTTATTTTGAGTGGAATTCTGCCTACATACAGTGTGTGGAATTAGAGCCTGCCCATAGGCCCGTAGGCCCGTGGCAGGCTGCACTTGTGGCAGGCCCGTAGTCTCAAATTTGTATGGGTCCTAATAGCCTGCAGATAATTTACATGTTGATTTATTTGTTGCAATAAGTTGCAGTAGTTTTGTAAACGAGGGTCAAAAGTGTGTGAGTGAGTTGGGTTTAACACCGCTTTTAACAGTGTTACAGTTATATCAAGGCATGTCAGCTTAATGTGGGAGGAAAGCCTAAAGTGATGCAGGTCTCAGACGTTAACCACTTTGGTGAAACCCACAAGCACAGGTATGGTGCTGACAAACCTAGAAACATAATCGTGGCGAACCGGGATTCAAACACACAATCATAGGTTTCTGGCACGCCCAAGGGACGCAACTCTACACAGTGGCGCCTTAGACGACTGGGCCACCCGTGCAACCAAGGGCTGAAAGAGTTCAGTCAGAGCCTGCAGCTTTTCAAGTCTGTGGGTCCTGATGGCATCCTGGCAAATGGTTATATTTCACACACTGCCTATATACCGGTACCTTATTGTCGATGATCTTATAATGACAGATGCTGTGTCTCCCCGCATCACTGAACCTGTCCACAGCTTCCATGGCAACCTTCTTGAAGTCAATGTCCTTGAAGATGCCCAAGTCCTGTTTGATTTGCCTGTAGCTGCTGGGACAGTCCATGTCCTTGAGCCACTGCTCCAGGTCTGGCTGTGGACAGTCACACTTCTCATGGTACACCATACCTACACAAACAAGCCATGTGATAATCCAGATACTGAACCCTGTTATAAAGAGGTGAAATGGTAACCATACCTGCACAAACAAGCCATGTGATAATCCAGATACTGAACCCTGTTATAAAAAGGTGAAATGGTACACCATACCTGCACAAATAAGCCATGTGATAATCCAGATACTGAACCCTGTTATAAAGAGGTGAAATGGTACAATACATGCACAAACAAGCCATGTGATAATCCAGATACTGAACCCTGTTATAAAGAGGTGAAATGGAACACCATACCTGCACAAACAAGCCATGTGATAATCAAGATACTGAACCCTGTTATAAAGAGGTGAAATGGTACAATACATGCACAAACAAGCCATGTGATAATCCAGATACTGAACCCTGTTATAAAGAGGTGAAATGGTACACCATACCTGCACAAACAAGCCATGTGATAATCCAGATACTGAACCCTGTTATAAAAAGGTGAAATGGTACACCATACCTGCACAAATAAGCCATGTGATAATCCAGATACTGAACCCTGTTATAAAGAGGTGAAATGGTACAATACATGCACAAACAAGCCATGTGATAATCCAGATACTGAACCCTGTTATAAAGAGGTGAAATGGAACACCATACCTGCACAAACAAGCCATGTGATAATCAAGATACTGAACCCTGTTATAAAGAGGTGAAATGGTACAATACATGCACAAACAAGCCATGTGATAATCCAGATACTGAACCCTGTTATAAAGAGGTGAAATGGTACACCATACCTGCACAAACAAGCAATGTGATAATCCAGATGGTAACCATACTGCACTAACAAGTCATGTGATAATCACTATATTAAACCCTGTTATAAAGAGGTGAAATTGTGTCGGGACCCCCTGGACCTGCCTATGAATATTAACAGCCCTAAAACAGATATTGTACAAAAGTACAGCTGGGAATTATCAATGTGAAGAGAGTGCAAAACTAAAGGGAACAGTATCCCCTCTGACGCCCTTTCACTCTAACAGAATCAATTTACGTATTGAAACCAACAAATCAAGTTACTAAAATTGGCATAATTGGGACCTAACCTAACATTCAGTATCCTGCTACTTGAACTGTTTATGGACACCATGGAGTGGGCCTACAGAAAACAGACAAGATTGTAATGTCAATACATACTTGCAGCCCTGCTAGTTGTGTTTGTGTGATTTTACCTGATCGTTTTTATATTATTCTCATAACAAATTATTTCATTTACAATTACACAGTCTAATATTTTTGAAAGTTTATAATAGCAAAGTATTTCAATCATCTGACACGCACCAGTGATCATGATATCCCAAATCTTCATCACAAAGAATATACACAACCCGTGAAGATCTGGGGTAGAATAGGTCTTCAGCAACCCATGCTTGCCGTAAAAGGCGACTATGTTTGTGGTACCAGGCATTGACAGGATCGGGTGGTCAGGCTCGCTGACTTGGTTGATGCACATCATTGTCACCCAAATATGTGGATCGATGCTCATGGTGTCAATCACTTGATTGTCTGGTCCAGACTCAATTATTCATAGGCCCCCGTCATATAGCTGGAATATTGCTGAGTGCGGCGTTAAACAACAAACAAACATACAAAGATATCTTGTACATTACCACCAGCATTATGTATGAGGGTTTTTTAAATACCAAAATGTCCTTGCCCTGTTAAATCAGAGAAAAAGAGGACTTTAACTTAAACAACAAAACTTTATTACTGAAGCAAGGGTTAAACGGAAGATGCGCAAAACAGATAAAGGAGCTAAAGTCGTAGTCTGAAAATTGTTAGTTATTCGGAGCCACTGCAAACACGGCATTAATTAACTTTCGATAACGTACACCTTCAAACTTGTCAACTTGTTCAAATGTTTTCACCAATGATAGTGACACTCTCCCTCCCAGTTTCTTGCTGTTATTAGTTTCCTTCAAATGACAAGATATTAGGGCTTGCTATCGATACAGATCTTAAAGAGATAGATAATCGTTAAGTGCATATATTTTTTCAGAAAATCAAAATATTTAAATCAAACTTTGCCCTGCGCCTCTCCTATTGGTATAGAAATCGTTTACCAAGTTTGAAAAGAACCTATGCAGTAGTTTTCAAGTTTCACAAAAATGTCCTCAAAATGACGGATGGATGGACAGACAGAACTTCTTGGTATAACTAAATACCCACGCCCTTTCAGTTTAGGGGTACCGGTATAATAAATACATACCTTTAAGAGTGTAAGGTGAATCAGCCATATGTCTTCCTTGGTACAAGACTTCTATCTCCAGGTCGACGGCAGACTCATACATGCGATACCTGACGATGTAGGACCCATCATGACGGTCCAGAACCTGTGTCCATACACGCACACGTTCACTCGACTTCTTGTATATAGTCACAGCAAAGGCTTTTTCTCCAATTGAATTTGAAAACCTGGAAAATTATGTCAAAATTATATCTGAAAAGCTGAACCTCTATTAACAGTAAATGTCTCCAAAGGAAATGTATTCATGATATTGATGTTTTCAGAAACTTTCCAACTTTCAGCTTAGATCATGATTTATACATTTGTCCAAATATTTCCAGATATCGCATCCTCTCTGCATTCTTTACTCAGAACAGCTGGCATCTATTCTTAATTGTTTTTAAATGAGGTGAAATAGGGTTTAACATCCTGTTCAAGATTATTGCACGGGTGTGTGTGTGGCTGCTTGTACTAGTTCGGACTAATGCATATTTTATAGTGCTAGCCCACTGAGATACCATGCTGCAGTTAAACAAGAATACCCCACTCAGACACAGCATACAGACTCAGAGCCGACCAGTTCTTGTTTTAGCCCCATAATGCCAAGCACCAGACAGGGTAACAACAAGTACCATCTCTTAAAGTCTTTTGGTATGATGCAGCCAGGGATCAAGACTTTTGAACTTTTATTAACTGGTCTTAAAATATTTCATATCAGAGACACTCAGGTGAGATTCTATGAGTGTCCAAACTTTGCCTGCAACAAAGTCTTGCTTTATTGTGGCCTTGAAAGTGAAAGTGACACACCCAACCATTCTGGATACAATACTGGCGTCAATAGAACCACACCTGTACTCACTGATGCAGAGCCAAATTCAAGTTCTTTTTCCTTTTCAACAAGAAGTTATACTCCAGTGACCACACTGACTACTCATTTTATGACAGTGTTCTATACATATTTATAAATATATCTTTATAACGGCTGGTGCCTTTTCCAATTTTAAAAAAAATCAAAGTTTTTACAAGCCTGTACACAGCTGTAATACAATTGCAGCTTTGCAGCCATATTACATCTACACCAGAGTACACATCAATAATGTGTCATGCATTGAGTGATATGCTGAAAATGCCACAACCTCACCACTGATCTATGCATTTATGTTTTGTTTGTTTGTTGTTTAACGCCGCACTCAGCAATATTCCAGCTACATAACGGTCGTCCGTAAATAATCGAATGTGGACCAGACAATCCAGTGACTGACCTCATGCAATCCACGCAATTGGAATCGATGACATGCATCAACCAAGTCAGCAACCCTGACCACCTGATCCCGCTTACAACAAGCATAGTCGCCTTTTACGGCAAACATTGGTTGCTGAAGACCTGTTCTACCCCAGATCTTCACAGGTCTATGCCTTTATGTATTATATTCAGAAACTTTCATATCATTCATGTATAAGAATTCCAATATATCTTCATATCACATATTGCAGTGTGTGAATCACGCTCCATTTCCCAGTTGGCAATATTCCTCAGCCAGATAACGTGATATCATGAAGTCCTGTACAAGTGTATAGAGGTGATGGCAATGACCCATGCAATCAGAGTGCAATCAGATTATAATGTATTATCAGCAACCATGGGAATACCTGCCTGCCCAACAGTCCAAGTCCTGTTTTTGTCTCAGGCTGTTAACTTAACTTAAATTATCTCTGTATTGATTTCTTAAATCATATACATGATATAGGTATGTAAAATACATCATTAAAAATTTGTTTAAAACACATATAGCCTTGGGCATGAACCCCCAAATTTTTATGTGGTGTGGTGTGGTGTGGTGTGGTGTGGTGTGGTGTGGTGTGGGTGTGGTGTGGTGTGGTGTGGTGTGGTGTGGTGTGGTGTGGTGTGGACACTGGATACGACAAAACTACTGACAATGATTCTCACGATTCCTGTTTGACGTAGTGACCTGGGTGTGGTCAATGCTTATTTCATATGCTATTTGTATAGCTCTCTTTGACATGACTGCATGACTGACCGACCAACTCGTATTTATCGACGTCACTGTTACCACTGAGCCTGCTATGTAAATATAAGACGGTTCAATATGGTACAAGATGTAATAAGGAAGCTTTCGTTTTCACATTCACAGAAAAAACATATTTTCAAGGCTGCAATAAAAACTCCTGCACTATGTAAGAAAACATATCATCATTCAGTATGTCACATGTTTTCCCTACCCCTTGTCTGTCATACAGACCCTTTAACTAACATATCCAATACAGCCCATGCAAGTCTATAAAATTTTGCAAGTCTAGATTACTGCAATGAAAATCTGAAAATGACTCTGGGCTCCTTTTCACAATATTTCATAACTATAATTTAACAACTGTTTTTATCTGTAAAACATGTTTATTTCATAGACTAGATGTCAGTCTACCCTACACTACTAATATAGAAGTATTCAGTCTACATTAATCCATCACTTCTCTACACCCCCAACAATGGATGATCCCAACTGTCTACATTGATCCATCACTTTCCTACACCCCCAACAATGGATGATCCCAACTGTCTACATTGATCCATCACTTTCCTACACCCCCAACAATGGATGATCCCAACTGTCTACATTGATCCATCACTTCCCTACACCCCCAACAGGGGATGACCCCAACTGTCTACATTGATCCATCACTTCCCTACACCCCCAACAATGGATGATCCCAACTGTCTACATTGATCCATCACTTCCCTACACCCCCAACAATGGATGATCCCAATTGTCTACATTGATCCATCACTTCCCTACACCCCCAACAGGGAATGATCCCATCTGTCTACATTGATCCATCACTTCCCTACACCCCCAACAGGGGATGATCCCAACTGTCTACAATGATCCATCACTTCCCTACACCCCTCACAATGGAGATCCCAACTCTCTACATTGATCCATCACTTCCCTACAATCCCAACATGGGATGATCCCAACTGTCTCTATTGATCCATCGCCATACACACCCATAAGTGGACATTCCAACATGATCTACACCTATTCCAGCAAACCTTAGTGCAGTGTCAGTAAGCTGGTTAATTTTTATATTTAGGTGTGGCCAATGTTTCAAGGTTACTGAGCAGCTATAAAGCAGAGATACTCTATAATGGCTATAGAGTTTCTGAAAACAGGAAACTGAATATCGTGACGACTCCACCCTCTACATAATTCTTTTCACCGGGCCTGGTATACAAAGTATCCTCAGTACGATGACTGTCAATTCAATTCCACAACACTGACTTACGACTGACACCTTTTAATGAACGCTTTATGAATGGGACACTAGATTTAGAGTTGTGAGAACCAGAACTCCCACACTATACTAAAAATATTTGAACATTTTAGTACCAATATTGCTTTATGAAAAAGTACACTAAACTCCAAAATACTAGTACCATAACATAGACCTAGGATTGTCAAACTTAATGCTAAAATAATTTGGGAAACAACTTGGCATCAGGTCTTACGACCTTCCACCATCAAAATTTATTCCATGGATAAAGTGGATGAAATAAAAATGTGTTCCCAAATAAATTCTTCGTGTCCTCCTCTCGGAAGGAGTGAGTGAGTGAGTTCAAATCTAACACTGCATTCGCAATATTGCAGCCATATGGTGATGAAACCAATCAGAAGGGAGGGTGCATTAGAGAGCAAGCAAATTGGGCTTTAAACCACGTGTACAAATATTCCGGGTATATCACAGCCGCCGACACAAGAAATAGGCTCCACCCATTGTACCCATTTGTGGAATCAAACCCAGTTTTCTGTTGTGGTAATCAAACACATTAACCACTATGCTATGTCACTGCGACATTGTTGACACTCACTTATAAGAAATAACATACAGAGGACCATGGGAAATTTTTCTATCTAAACAGTGATTGGCTTGAGAGCATTTCTGAACTTACCTTGAACCCTTGTACATTAAACACATCATGCTTATGATTGTGCTTTCAAACATAACGGAACCCTGAACAGCCAGATTGAAAAAGCATCCAGGTGTATAAAATGTTTTTTGCTCACCCCCAAGAAGTATGAATTGAGTTATTACAGAACCTCCTGCCCAGCCAAGTGACTGATCTTTATAATCACTGGAGCATATTGCATGCTCCTACAGTTGATGGGGTTGTTCTTGACCTGGGCACCATTGATATGTTTGTTTGTTGTGTTTGTTTGTTGTTTAACCCGCACTCAGCAACATTCCAGGTGCCCTTGATATTAATCAGCTTTTATAGATGACTGCACAAATACATAAGTAGGCACTAACAGGCAAACTCATGAGCTAACACATATTAAACCCCCATGAGTTACTGTTTATTGCCACAATGTACACAATGTACACAATGTACAGTCTTAAACTGTTATTCAGCTCCTAGTTACTTTGTTTAACTCTGCACTATTCCAGCTATATGATGTCGGTCTCTAAATAATCTTAACCAGATAATCAAGTGATTGACATAATGAGCATCGATCCACACAATTCGGATCGATGACATCCATCAACCAAGTCAGCAAGCCTGACCACCCGATCGTGTTAGTCGCCTCTTACGACAAGCATAGTCGCCTTTTACGGCAAGCATGGGTTGCTGAGGACCAATTCTATCCTGGATCTTCATGGGTCCCATCGATATTGATCTGTGGTACAACTGGATATATCAAATCGTACCCAGGTTTTTTATGTTTATTTCTGTTTGAACCCAGCTTCTCTTTTGGTAGTACCCGTGAAGATCAGTACCCGGGTAGAGTAGGTTTTCAGCAACCCATGTTTGCCGTAAAAGGCGGCTATGCTTGTTGTAAAAGGCGACTAACAGGATCAGTTGGTCAGGCTCGCTGACTTGGTTTGAAGCATGTCATCGATCCCAATTGCGTGGACCGATGCTCATGATGTCAATCACTGGATTGTCTGATCCAGACTCGATTATTTACAGACCACTGTCATATAGTTTCTTCTTTACATCGTGACGATTCCTGTTCAATCCATATCTCATGAGCGGGTGTCTTGCGAGATTGTTTCCAAAACATTGTTCGATACTGCAACGTAACTCACGTTTTCATTATCTCCTAGACTTCCATCCACATAGGGGGGCACGGGTGGCCCAGTCGTCTAAGGCGTCAGAGTTGCGTCCCTTCGGACGCGCCAGAAACCTATGATTGTGGGTTCGAATCCCGATTCGCCCCGATTATGTTTCTAGGTTTGTCAGCACCATACCCGTGCTCGTGGGTTTCACTGAAGTGGTAAACGTCTGTCTTTCACTTCGGGCTTTCCTCCCACATTAAGCTGACACGCCACGATATAACTGTAATACTGTTAAAAGAGGCGTTAAACGCAACTCACTCACTCCATCCACATAGTAATAATGATACATTTCTGTCACATTATTCACTTGCAATGACTCATCACTATGGCAACAGCACCATGTTTTCCCCACAAAGCGGGGTGCGGGCTGGCCTATTGTCGTACAAGTACGAAACTAGTGGCGAGCAGGCTCTGGGTACCAAGGGATAGAAGCTTGTTACAAAAAGATATCTACATAAATCTCTAGGTTCAATTGGATATGCCTAATTGTAACCAAGGTTCATGTCAATAGTACCCAGGTGAAGAACGACACCATCAGCGCTAGTAACACAGAGGCAAAACTAACTTGGATGATGTTCTCACTTTTGTGGACCATTTCATAAAATGCAGCGGGGGTGCTGGAATTATTGTAATAGAAATTGATTTTTTTTCCAGTCAGTATTTCAAAACATACATTTAAGTTTGAGCCACACCACCTTCAGCATGCCCAGAGAAAGATTTGGTTGGTTTGTAAAACCCGAGGAAAATTGTTTTAATTCCCAGCCCCCAACGAATGTCAAAAAGCCTGCCCCTAAGCTGCAGTTGAAGGATCATCTCCATACATTTCACTCATAACTGAATGGGCAGTCAGCAAACATTTCATTAAGTGTCTATGCAGTGAAAGGGCTTTTCACTTTTATGAGTGATTGAGTATGGTTTTATGCTGCTTTTAGCAATATGCCAGCAATATATATCACGGCTGGGACACCAAAAATGGGCTTCACACATTGTACCCATGCAGGGAATCAACCTGGGTCTTCAGCATGACGAGCTAAAGCTTTAACCACCAGGCTACCCCACCACCCTCATTTTTGTGAAGCTCCAGAGCTGTGAGTTGATGCTGAATGAACAGATCACTGGCTCCCAGTCAGGACCAGTAGATGAATTAGCCTTGTAGTGTCAGGTGTCAATAGATCACTGTAGCTCATATGTCAGGCAAAACAGTAACCTGAAACCCCCAAATGTCATGCTACAGACTCAACATCCACACAGATTTTCAATTCACTTTGAATTATATTCATCACCTTCGGACTGTATCACATTTTGCTCAACATATTAACTGAATGAAAAGCCGAATGATCTGTCATCATATATTAGAAAACTGTCAGTCACATGTAGGTGTCAGTTTTTCAACATGCAAACACAGACCCTGTGAGCTTCACATATCAATGCATTTCTGTATACCGTATTCGACGTAATAAGCGCCCCGCTCTAATAAACGCCCACAGCAACTCAACTTTTTTTTACCCAAATATTATTCTAATTTGGAAAGCACCCTTGGCGCTTATCATGCTTATTACGTTGAATACGCTACATGTATTTCACTTCTAAAATTGGTTTGTTTCAAGAAAAATCATTTATAATCTTATCAGAGAATTTAACCCCTTGATAGTCTCTCCATTATATTTTCTTGAATAACTTTACACTTGAAAAGGCCATCAAGCTCCATTGCCTATGAATGGGTCAACGTAGAGTCAATGACATAGTAACGTAGAGTCAATGACATAGTAAGGTTTACCTAAAACTACTTTCTACATGAGTACACAAGGTATACATCAAAAACAGATTTAACAGCAGGCACTTAACTAGATTTGCTCTGTGGCTTATATTTCTGCAGCCAGAGTTATTAAAAAATTCCAAATTGGAAAAAAACATTTCCCAATTCATGATGTTATCGACTGTATATAGTTATCCCTCGCTACAATGCTACCTTCGGGGTCCAGATGATTGGTGAGCGTTATAGATGATCAGCGGTTTAACCGAGGTGGAGTCGGAGGTGGTAGATTATCAACAAAACAGTATACATGCTCAATCAACCTAACACGATCTTTCAGAGTTTAAAAAAATGATTAGAATAGAAGTTGTTTGATATTCATAGCGTAAAAAAAGATTTATTGAGTATTAATATGCGCTTTCAAAAAACACATTATTCATATCCCTTCAGGTGAATAAATAAGTATAACAAACCTGGTCAATAAAAATGTGAAATTTGATATAAAACATCCCTAAAATGTCCCCAAAATTTCAGTCAGACAACCGGACTCGCAACCGTTACCAGACCAGATAAAACATGTAAAATGTTGCCAGTCCAGAATTTTCTAGACAAAAAAATAAAACTAACAAAAAGGTAAAGATAAGAATACTACTGTTTAATGTTAAATCTCAGAAAATAACAATAAACTGGTGGATTGTCAACTTAGTAACTTAAACTCCCGACCATCGGGCGTGCAACTTTTCAAAACTGACCATTTGTCAGCATGGGTCATCTTGGACTGTCAGGCCGGCAGGTACTCTAAACACATGCACTCTATTCATTTCATGTGTCGAGTGAAATGTCATGTTTCTCTCATCGGTTGACGAGGCGAAAGTAGAAGCAAGAAGCGATTTTAACTCCATTAATGACCATCTGACACATTTAGATCCGGGGTAGAATAGAATAGAATAGAATAGAATCTTCAGCAACCCATGCTTGCCATAAAAGGCAACAATGATTGTTGTACGAGGTGACTAATGGAATCTGGTTTGTCAGGCTCGCTGGCTTGGTTGATGCATGTCACTGTATCCCAATTACGTGGATCGATGTGCATGATGTCTATCACTGGATTGTCTGGTCCAGACTCGATTATTTACGGACCGCTGTCAAATAGCTGGAATATTGCTAAGTGTGGTGTTAAACAACAAATAAACAAACAAATAAAAATGACCATCTGTCATTATTTTGCCTTGTCAATGTTTAACAAACATAAAGAGGAAATCAACACTTGACAAAAACAACAAGAGCAAAAAAATACTAGCACAAATTCTGATTAATGCATGTTTTTTTTGGTTTGGGTTTGTTGTTTAACGCTGCACACAGTAATATTCCAGCTATATGACGGCGGTCTGTAAATAATCGAGTCTGAACCAGACCATCCAGTGATTGACATCATGAGCATCGATCCACGACATTGGGATCGATGATATGCACCAACGAAGTCAGCGAGCCTGACCACCTGATCCATTAGTCGCCTCTTACTACAAGCATAGTCGCCTTTTATGGCAAGCAAGGGTTGCTGAAGACGTATTCTACCCCGCATCTTCACGTGATGAGTATTACTGTTGATGCCATGTTGACTCTCTATGGCAGATAAGACTATTGAACCTGCAACAGCAGTTTGGATGACAGATTGTTTTGTGCAAGCAGATATACCCAAAATGGACAATCTGTAGTGTTATACTAGAAAGACTCTTAAGAATTTCCATGGAATCACAAGAAATAAAAATTGAAAAATAAGACAATAGCAGAGCATTTGTCTAGTTTCATGCAAACATATTCATTAGTTTGAGAGTTATGGCTCGGAATGAAGCTTAGTTTTGCTTGAGACGAAATCAAAATTGTTTCAGTGAAAACATAAGAAAATAAGATTTAGAAAAATTTCAAAACAGCAAAAGGCACCAGTTAAGCTGATGAGCAATGCATATATGTCAAGAGGAGGGAAGAGGAGAGATATAATTATTACAGAAATGCATGCAATTTAATGAATCGCAACACATAAATCATTAAAGCAAATAATTGCAATACAAAATCAGACCAATACCCATCACCAGTAGCAGCAAACCCCAAACCTTAGTTTGTTTTCTTATTAAGGGACCGACATTTTGATATTCTAGGAGAGTATTATTTAAAAAAAATAGAAATTTGTTTCCAGAAAAGCTGGAAAAAACATCCTCAAATTTTGTGTGTCCAAGCGTCTGTGCGTGTCTCCTTAAAGCCATACAATAGTACATCTTTGTGCTAGCCCCGAGGTACCATGCTACAGTTTTACATGGATACCCCATTTAGACACAGAATAAACGTTCCAAGCTGACCAAGCTTCACCTTAATGCCAAGCACTAGGCAAGGTAACAACAAGTACCATCTTGTAACTTCTTTTGGTAGTATGCAGGTACTGTACTTGAATATGTCAGTAGTCTTAACATTATCTGCCAGACAGTCGGGCAAGTTGAGGAAAGGATCATGCAGCCCGACAGAAAACTTAGCAGCCACGGGCAAGCAGGCAGTTATTTTGGACACTGCGACGGTATAATCCCCGAACTTTGACTCTCCGGGCAGACGTTCTATCCTTGGGACCACTGAGGGCGTCACTTTTGATACTGGCAATCAGATATGCCAATGATGCATCTATTTAACTATACACTTGACATATAGTTTTGTGCATCATTGAACGATAAAAATATCCTTATCAAAGTGGAATAGTATAGCTGGTGCCCTAGGGGCCTAAGGCTTTACAACTAATATCATCATGATCATCTAGCCTTTGAAAAACTGGGGAAAACACATATTTACCTTCCATCATTGTATATTTGTATTAACACGTAACTAGCAAGAAATGTTTGTTGTGCTATTGACATGATTGATATTATGTTCAGCTTCTGTCCTGGGGAAGCTACAAAGAAAGCCAGGCTACCCCAACTGCCTAAACACACATGGGTGTGTGCTTGAATAAGTTGTAAGGCTGGGACAAAACCAACAACATCCCTGGTTGGGTTCGTTTTAAGGCCACAATAAATTAATTATTATATTTTCATCCCAATCTTTCAAAAATGTGAGGAAGAAGTCTTTCTTCTTTATATCATATCAATACAAAAGGTTACAGCAGCTGTGTACAACAACTGTAGAGCGATCTAGTTCACATGAAGCATGAAAGTTTGGCTAGAAATGCATCTAGTGAATTTCCCCAAATAAAAATGGAAGCATGCAGGGTATTAAAGTCTGTAGTGTTGGTCCTCAGTTGCTTATTTATGGACAATTTGTGTACATGAAAAAGCCATGTACTTAAAGGTAGTCAGTGAGTGACACCAAAAGGCTGGAAGACCTTAAGTAGCTTGTGGCCTAAATATGTAACCATAGAGTTCTCTTTCCACACACGGCACCTGTACATCTTGATTGGACACATCTTGCAGTCTGCGACTTTAGTCTGAAGCCCAAGTCTAGAGAAATTCTGTTTGGTCTAGTAAGCTTAGCAAATAATAATCCTTAAAACACATCTGTGACGTCATTCTATTGTTTGAACGCTCCATTTTTTTTCAGGAATGGAGAGTTGCTAGTCAACTGTACATTATCTTGAAGCAGCATTTGAATTTTTCAAATATTTTCAACTACAGAATATTTTGTCAAAGTGTAAAAGCAGGGATGAGTTTTAAGTAGGGGAATATCCTCGTAACTCTCCATTCATTAAAAATAATGGGCCTCGGCCCCTGCGGGGCCTCTGCTCCATTATTTTTAAGGAATGGAGAGTTACTCGGACATTTCCCTCTACATATAATCACACCAAATTCTACATGTTCAGGACAGTAGTCTGAAATTGTTATGGAACAGACTGATCTTGCCAAATAATCGAATTCAGTTAAAACTTTGTGTCCTGTCTTTAGTGTATACCGTAGCTCTTCTAAAAGTTTAATGTCTACCTTTAATTAAGGTTCAAGCCCTGCATCATTGTGGTAGTATTTCTTCCCAAGCCATGCATCACACTGCAGGAGAACTGAGACAGGTGTGCATCTGCAGAATGGGACACTGCATACTGGCCTCTTTATTGTCAAGGGGGGCACAAGTGGCCCAGTCATCTGAGGCGCCGCGATTCGCTGTGCAGAGGTGCATCCCAAACGCATGCTAGAAACCTATGATTGTGGGTTCGAAATCCCGGTTCGCCCCGATTATGTTTCTAGGTTTGTCTGCACCATACCCGTGCTCGTGGGTTTCACCAAAGTGGTAAACGTCTAAGACCTGCATCACTTCGGGCTTTCCTCCCACATTAAGCTGACATGCCGCGGTATAACTGGAATAGTGTTAAAAGCGACGTTAAACCCAACTCACTCACTCACTTTATTGTCAAGGGTTGTTGGGTAGCCGAGTGGTTGAAGTGTTCAGTCGTCACACCAAAGGCCCAGGTTTCAGTACCAATGTGAAGTCCATTTCTTGTGTCCTCTGGCATATAAACCTGCTCACTCACTCACAGGTATCTAATCAACGTTTGAAACCTCAAAATTGAAAACACACTAGGTTTATCTCTTAATTCACTTGCAGTCTAGGTTTATCTCTTAATTCACTCACATAAAATTAACTGATTAAAATACAATCAAAATCCTCAAAATTCAAACTCTCCTTAATTTCTTGACTTGATCAATTTCAATCTAAGCAACAAAAACACTATATACCGATTAGCACAGGCTTTGTTTAGCATGAACAGAATTATCCCCCCTTAATTCATGCCGCGATTGTTCATTCCTCGTCAAAACAAGTGGCAAGTGATTAATACCATTAACCAAAAACTAAATCAGTATAACTTTTTATTCTAAAATATTCCACTGTACAACACTCAACATTCTTCTGAATGAAATGTATTGACATGTTTCATTGATTTGTATGAACCATAGTGTGAACAGCTGTCACCCAACAATAGTAACATCCCAAAGCTGCCCAAAGCAACAGGTGCCCTTGACATTAATCAGCTTTTATAGATGCCTGCACAAATACATAAGTAGGCACTTAACAGGCAAATTCATGAGCTAACACATATTAAACCCCTTATGAGTTACTGTTAATACTGCTTGCAGCAGTGTTTATTGCCACAATGTTGTACAATCTTAAACTGTTATTCAGCTCCTGGTTGTAGAGAACATCTAGTCTCTGAAATGAACATATCTTACAGAAAAAAAACAGTTGTTAAATTATCTTAATAAAAATACAATAAAAAGGAGCCCAGAGACTCTCTTCATTTTCAGATACTGCAGTAATCTAGACTTGCCAAACATTATAGACTTGCATGGGCTGTACTGGATATATACCCGATCTCCTTACTCACCTCTTACAACAAGTATAGTGGGTTGCTGAAAACCTTTTCCAACCCGAATCTTCACAGGTGGTATAGTGATGTAGAATAACTGAAGTGGTGAAATGGGGTTAAACGTCTCATTTAACATTATTTATTGCACATCTATAGAAGATGGCTTGATATTTGATTCATGTGGGACCTTATGGGACGTTGCTCTTACTATCAATCACTAGTTCATCTTGTCCAGACTCAATTATTTACAGGCCGCCATCATTTAGCTGGAATCTTTCTGAATGTGGCTTTCTTTAAATGATTGAGTCTGTCAGACAAACCAGGATTGTTAGTGTGAATAATGATCCATGCCTTTGGGTATGCTGAAAAGCCATAAACCGAGTGTGAACACCTGATTAATTCCAGGTAGGAGTAGGTCTCTAGGTAGGACTCCAGCAACATTTGATTGTTGAAGAGGCAACTAAATTTATTGTGTGGTTAGGCTCGGTGACTTGGGTTGATTGCATGTCATAGTATCCCAATTGCATAGACCCGTGAAGATCCGGGGTAGAATATGTCTTCAGCAACCCATGCTTGTCGTAAAAGGCGACTAACGGGATCGGGTGGCCAGGCTCGCTGATTTGGTTGTTGCATGTCATCGATCCCAATTGCGTGGATTGATGCTCATGATATCAATCACTAGATTGTCTGGTCCAGACTCGATTATTTATAGACCCCCGTCATATAGCTGGAATATTGCTGAGTGCGGCGTAAAACAACAAACCATCCAACCATCCATCCATCATAGATTGATGCCATGAATTACTGGATGATCTGGTCTCGACTCAATTAATTACAAACAGTGTTTTACATAGATGAAATAGTGCAGCATTAAACAGAAAACAAAACAAAATAAATAAAAAATCATGTAAAATTAATGTTGCTCCAGATAACTTTTTGAGCAATTGAGTTTTTACTCTAGGGTGTCTATTTTAATCGGGTCATTACATTTTTCATTGTGTAACCAATATTTGTTCACTCATCTCTTCTACACTCTATTGGGTACTTCCTCAAAAGAGTGAACATTTTAAGATTAAAAAAAGAAAGAATGTTTTAGATGTACAAAACCATGATAACTGTTCTAAATATATAGACTTGATTCAGAAAGTAAATTAGCTTGTAATTGTGTCTTGGAAATTAGCTCCTATTCAAAGCATGCTGAAAAAGCTTCATTGGGTATTTATGCGTGCTGTTTTTATACATTTGAGCTTTTCATTTAATGTATGCGTTTCTGTACGCAAGTTAACTGAAAGTGATTGGGTTTTGAATAAAAAAACATTATTTTTTTAATTTAATTTTTTTTTTCGGAGGGGGGGGGGGGTATTTTACGCAAATACGCTGCTTATCTGTAGCTCTAATGTTGGATGAAAAACGTTAACACATAGCATATGGTTATCCCAAATCCAAATCCAAATCCTAAATCTAACTTACATTAAAACCTCCCTGAATAATTATACAACTGTATATCTTTTTTTTATCAAACAATGAATACCAACACTTGTTCATGCAGTTCACACTCAAAACAGGGTATAACAAAAATAACATGTCAGCCCCCTGGCATCATTGTAGCAACATGTGGAACATGTTGAAATACCTACACCTAAGTTTTAGCACACAGTTCCGGGTTGTTAATGGCCCTGCAAGATTCCCATTTGACAAAAAACAAGATTTATTAAATGAATAGTTTGTTTAGAAATATTCCCAAAACAAATAGTTTGTTGGCAGTGGAGAAACAAATTATTAGTTTTTTCTTTGCAAAATACCCAAATGTAAAAATCTTTATGTTGATAGTGAAAATGAATAGATTGTTTGACGGTGCTCAGTGAATAAATAGTTTGATGGATACAGCAGGGGAAAAAATAGACATAATCCCTCACCTACATATCAAAGGGAAACTTCCTAACCTGATTTCTCAATGTTTTATATGAAAACTAAACTAAGGTGGGGTGGGGGTATGTCTCAAAATTTAAGGATATACATTTTCTTATCCAACATCAATCTTTTGATCTGGTCCCTAAAGCATTGCTAAAGACTCAGTGCTTGGGTATAATTAAACATAACATGTTATATCATGTGTATCAACACATACAAAGATTTTGTGTGTAAAATGAAAAAAGGTCAATTAAATAAATAAATGTTATCCAGACAGTATCCAAGTACACACAATGTGTGACTTAAGTGTTTCAACATTGAACAATTCCCAAGATAGACTCAAACTTGTTTTAAATCTCAGTTAGTTACTTGGCCTGAACTGAAAGAAATTAATGTGCTTCAAAACACAAGCTATGACTGTCATATGAAAAAAATGGGTGTTCTTTAACTTCTTTTGAGTAGCATATAACTTCTCTTGACACAGACCTCTATCGAGTAGTCAGTGTTTAGTTTCTACACTTAACATCTTGCTCTCTGTACCTGGTCATTCTATGCTGACCTATGCCAAACACTTCGTGACCCTTCTTTTGTTTACCATGGGGTTAGAAGTCGTGGCCTATTTTCTCAGGCCTAACTAATGACATGCCACTGTGGTTTGTGGTTCACTTTGACACCTAGAGCTCCATGACCATATTGGTATGATTAAACCAAATAGGCACAGAGATCCAAACCCAATCATTTACCATGAGCCATGGTCTGGTGCCAATTTCTAATCTAGTTCTCGCTGATGTATAATAATGAGTCTTGTGAGGGACATTTAGACATTGTCTCTTCAATAAGGTTATTCATTAACTTTCAGAAATGATAAGCATCAAATATTTGAGTTAGCTGACAATTAGAGTTAGTAATAATATTCAATTGTTTGAAACAATTTTTAATAGGAGCAGATTCCATATACCGATCTCTGACAGGAGTGCCATTTGCCACGACTGCGAGTCTTCAGCACCCCTCGGAATTAAGAAACAAGCACGCCTCACCAGCTGATATTGGCCTTGTTTCGACTGCAGTTCTCTATCAAACTAAACAATCTATCAGACCGCGGCAAATGAAATAAACATGAACTTGTTTAACGGTTAAGTACTTACCTTTCTCCGAATTGGTCGACAGCTTCAATGTAGAAATATCTCACAGGCAGAAAAAACTCGGATTTCAACCCCGGCCCCCAAACACGAGAGTTTCGGAGGGACAGCGTTCGCGGTGCTTCCGACTTTGGTAACCCCGCCTCTCCAACAACTGTCCCTAAGAAGAATATCAGCACAACGGGAAATATACTTTTGCTACACGTTCCGAAACTTGCCATTGTGAAACACCCCTCTCATAAGTCGCCCGAAGTAAATGACACTTAGCCACGCCGGCTAACTTATCCCTCGCCAGATGTAAACAGACGACACAGGACACAGTTATCGGCAGAGTGGTTAGAAATCAGCCAATCACAAGGCGGTTTTCAAAGAAGATTCTCCCTCTTGTCCAATGAGATCTGTGGTAACAAATCATTGTTAACATTTTTTAACAGGTTGTGTGTATATGTATCCATGTTGAAGCAATCAATTTATGACCGTTGCTCTGGCAGGTGCAATCATGCGCGCATAAAGAATCTGTACTTTTAAAGTGCACACTCAGTTATCGTGACTAGAAGACTGCAGACATAGGGTTATCTTCGCAGATGATTAATAAGTATTAACAATATGTCATACATGTAATGTTATAATGTCGTATATAAAGAAGAATGTCTTTTGTCGTCCTCGGACTTTAATCGGTATATATAACGTCACATTATGAACGATTTAACAAAAATACTCTTTAAATTGCTCTCTTTAACACTTTGATCTCAGCGCATCGTGCATATATTTAATCACCGGATAGTGTGTGTATCGTAAATGGACTTATATGTGTAAAATAACAAGTTAAGGGACGAAGTTAAAAATGAAGTCAAATTATATTCGCTGAATGCATGACTGCATGGGATCCCTGATATCTCGAATGTAAACATCAACCGCAATATCAAAGAATTCTTTTAGTTAACATTTGGGATGTGAGACTGTTTGCTTGGTTTCAAATGATGTTTAAATGCTACAGCAAATGTTTGTTTCTTTGATTGATTGTTGTTTAACGTCGCACGCAGCATTATTCCATCTATATGACGGTGGTCTGTAAATAATCGAGTTTGGACCAGACAATCTAGTGATTAACATCATGAGCATCAATCCACGCATTTGGGATACGATGACATACATCAACCAAGTCAGCGAGTCTGACCACCCGATCCCGTAATTAGGTCGCCTCTTACGACAAGCATGGGTTGTTGAAGAACAATTTCAACACGGATTATATAATACACTGGATAATCGAGGATTAATATAGCGATATGAGCTGCGTAACATGGCAGCTGTGTTATTTGTATTGGAGTGAAGTGGTTTCTAAAGGTACATTTACAAACGTGTACTGTACATGCATGTACGGGTGGCCCAGTCGTCTAATGCGCCGCAATTCCCAGTGCAGAGTTGCATCCCTTGGGAACGACAGAAACCTATGTTAGTGGGTTCGAATCCCGGTTCGCCAACATTATGTTTCTAGGTTTGTCAGCACCATACCCCTGCTCGTGGGTTTCACCAAAATGCTAAACGTCTTAGACCTGCATCACTTCGGGATTTCCTCCCACATTAAGATGTCACGTAAAATAACTGGAATACTGTTAAAAGCTGTTGAACCCAACTCACACACAGCCATCTGTGTTCTAATTACACTGCATCCGTGATATAGTCGATAAAGAGCTTCTGTCCGAAAGGTCAGTGGTTCGATCCGTTGACCGTCATACCAAAAGACGTTAAAATGTATATATGTTGTTATCCTGCCTTGTACTCTGCCAAGGTGGCCTTAAAGAAGGACTGGTCAACTCGGAGTCAGTATACGGTGTCTGAGTTGGGTACTATTTTGAGGGGGCACGGGTGCCCCAGTCGTCTAAGGCGCCGCGATTCGCTGTGCAGAGTTGCGTCCCTTAGGCACGCCAGAAACCTATGATTGTGGGTTCGAATCCCGGTTCGCCCCGATTATGTTTCTAGGTTTGTCAGCACCATACCCGTGCTCGTGGGTTTCACCGAAGTGGTAAACGTCTGAGACCTGCATCACTTCGGGCTTTCCTCCCACATTAAGCTCACACGCCGTGATATGACTGGAATACTGTGTGGAATACACACACACACACACACACACACACAGAGGGACGTCGCTGTATGTCTATAGATAAGTGAAAAAATCTTGAACGCAACGTTAAACCCCATTTCACCACACCCGCTTATTCTATACAACACAATGCCTGGCTTTTAACTGTAGTCACCGTGACAGATAGACATCAGGTAAATCTTAAGATACAACTGACTTCCACCACAGCTTCGACACAACACATCATATAGCTGAGTGAGTGTATGGATGAGTTGTACCGTTGCTTTGAACACAGTATAATAGTCGACTCGTCTCGCATCAAAACACGGGGCTGTGTACTCGCGGGCTGATGTTGTTTGTTTGTTGTTTAACGTCGCACTGAGCTGTATTCCAGCTATATGACGGCGGTCTGTAAATAATCGAGTATGGACACAGGAACTCGATGACGGCGTGTATGACATAATATATTCGTAAAGAAAAAAATCACACCCCTCTATATACATATAGGCACAGGAACTCGATGATAACGTGTATGACATAATATATTCGTAAAGAAAAAAATAGTCTATATGTCTATAGAGGGGTGTGATTTTTTTCTTTACGAATATATTATGTCATACACGCTGTCATCGAGTTCCTGAGAGTATGGGTAAGACAATCCAGTGTTTGACATCTTGAGCATCGATCTACGCATTTGGGATACGATGACATCCATGGGTTCCTGAAGACCTGTTCTAACCCTGATCTTCACGGGGGCGGTCGGGTAGCCTAGTGGTTAAAGCGTTCGCTCGTCACGCCGAAGACCCGGGTTCGATTCCCGACATGGGTACAATGTGTGAAACCCATTTCTGGTGTCCCCCGCCGTGATATTGCTGGAATATTGCTAAAAGCGGCGTGAAACCAAACTCACTCACTCACTCACTGATCTTCACGGGTCGTATCTGCTTCTACGCGAGGAGACTCAAATAACGCAGACTGTACATGTTAACCCTTTTTTTGTGTGAATCCCATGAGTATGTCTGATGTTAACACGCCAAAGTCACAATCTGGAAATCATGTACCATAAATGTGGAATATATTTATTTTAAGAAAACGAAAGCAATCAAATTATATATAAAAGCATTTAAAAGCAAGTCTTGCCAGCTCTATTCACAATATGACATCTGCATGAGGAAAATTATTTCTGTACATCACAAAACATGACACTCTATGACAACTGGAGCGTAATTGTGTCGTTACTTGTTTACCAATCCTGCTTCACTCTTTTTGTGATATAAATACGTTTAAAACACATGTATGCGTGTTAGCAAGCTTCGTTGGTACTTTTAGTGCGCTTCAATGAATGTATTGTACAAGAGCGTGCATGCTTGAACAACAGTATATTTACAAATATCCGCTGTGACACTAGAGGGCTTTACAGTATGGAATACATCTACAATGATTTTAATGAATAAACATTTTTTTCAGTGCAGTGACGAAGTGGGCGGAATACTTTGCAAGTCGTGTCGGAGATTCATATTTCGCGCTGTATGGCGAATTGTTTAGGTGGGCATCATGTGATTTTTAATGAATTTTTGTGTAGGAATCTGAGAGTTTTATGGCTAACCTGCGAGGTTTATTGTTAGTCTTCGAATTGTGTGTATTCTACAGAGTTTATATTAATCTACGATTTGTGTGTATTCTGCGAGTTTATTGTTAATCTACTAGGAATTGTGTGCATTCTGCAAACATTTTGTTTAATCTACGAATTGTGTGCATTCCGGAGTGTTATTCTTAATCTACGAATTGTGTGCATTCTGCGATTTGTATTAATCTGCGATTATTATTGTTGATCTGTGAATTGTGTGCCTTCTGTGAGTTTTATTGTTAACCTACGAATTGTGTTATATAACGTATGAGACATGTTTGGTTATTCTGCGAGTTTCACTCATTCCCTTTTGTCATTACTGCGGTAGTGGCGGTTCTTTGTAGAGTCTAACACTGTAATCCAGCAAGTGTTACACATGATATATGACTGTAATCAAGCAAGTGTTACACATGATATATGACTGTAATCAAGCAAGTGTTACACATGATTTATATGACTGTAATCAAGCAAGTGTTACACATGATTTATATGACTGTAATCAAGCAAGTGTTACAAATGATATATGACTGTAATCAAGCAAGTGTTACACATGGTATATGACTGTAATCAAGCAAGTGTTACACATGATTTATATGACTGTAATCAAGCAAGTGTTACAAATGATATATGATTGTAATCAAGCAAGTGTTACATATGATATATGACTGTAATCAAGCAAGTGTTACACATGGTATATGACTGTAATCAAGCAAGTGTTACACATGATATATGACTGTAATCCAGCAAGTGTTACACATGGTATATGACTGTAATCAAGCAAGTGTTACACATGGTATATGACTGTAATCAAGCAAGTGTTACACATGGTATATGGCTGTAATCAAGCAAGTGTTACACATGGTATATGACTGTAATCAAGCAAGTGTTACACATGGTATATGACTGTAATCAAACAAGTGTTACACATGATTTATATGACTGTAATCAAACAATTGTTACACATGATTTATATGACTGTAATCAAGCAAGTGTTACACATGATATATGACTGTTATCAAGCAAGTGTTACACATGGTATATGGCTGTAATCAAGCAAGTGTTACACGTGATATATGACTGTAATCAAGCGTGTGTTACACATGATATATAACTGTTATCAAGCAAGTGTTACACATGGTATATGACTGTAATCAAGCAAGTGTTACACATGGTATATGGCTGTAATCAAGCAAGTGTTACACATGGTATATGAGACCCGTGAAGATCCGGGTTAGAATAGATCTTCAGCAACCCATGCTTGTCGTTTGGCGCAACTAACGGGATCGGCTGGTCAGGCTCGCGGACTTGGTTGATGCATGTCATTGTATCCCAACTGCGTGGATCGATGCTCATGGTGTCAATCACTGGATTGTCTGGACCAGACTGTTATTTACAGACCGCCGTCATATTCTGTAACATGAGTAACACAAGCGATAAATAACACTAATTATGTCTATTTATATCCACAGACATGCATCTCCATTTTGCTGATTTCTATATAGAAATAGATATATATTCACTGTGCAGAATTGCGTCCCTTGGGAACGCCAGTACCCTGTGATTGTGGATTCGAATCCCTGTTTGCCCTAATTATGTTTTTAGGTTTGTCAGCAATCTATATATACCTTCTCACCAAACTGGTATGCTTGCCGTAAAAGGCGACTATGCTTGTCGTAAGAGGCGACTAACGGGGTCTGTCGGTCAGGCTCGATGACTCGGTTGATACATGCATGTCATCGATCCCAATTGCGTGGATCGATGCTCATGATATCAATCACTGGATTGTCTGGTCCAGACTCGATTATTTACAGACCGCCGTCATATAGCTGAGTGTGGCGTTAAACAACAAACAAACAAAACAAAACTGGTAAACTTCGGCAACTTGCACCACTTCGGGCTTTCCTCCCACAATGAGCCGTGATTTTGCTGGAAATGTTAAAAGCGGTGTTAACCCAATTCACTCACTCATACTACTACCGTTAACCTGCTAAGGCATGAAATAGGCTACCTTGCCTAGGTAGCCATGCTAAATTGAATTAATTATAAAATCCAACTACAATCACAGCATTACTGCATGGTATTATACACCACAAGATGGTGGTCAACTCGCTAAGCAGAGATACGACTGTTCACAAGCAAACCCACACAGTAACTCAAGACCTTAGGGATTAAACAAGGAGTTTATTAGTCGCACACCTTAAAACAGGACAGGGTTGACTACATCCCCTTCCACTGTGCTACAAATTGGTGATATTCGAGCTTTAATCCTTCATCTTCCCGAGTTCACTCCCTTGCCTAGGGAAGATGTAACCCTTTGGTATTGATATACGTTGCTATATCCTTTCCAGGCTTGTATGTCCCTTGGGCACCCCAGAAACCTATGATTGTGGGTTCGAATCCCGGTTCGCCCTGATTACGTTTCTAGGTTTGTCAGCACCATACCCCTGCTCGTGGGTTTCACCGAAGTGGTAAACGTCTGAGACCTGCATTACTTCGGGCTTTCCTCCCACATTAAGCTGACATGCCGCGATATAACTAATTGTTATTGTTCCCACTAATATAATACTGTTAAAAGCGGCGTTAAACCCAACTATCACTCACTCCAGGCTTGGTAACCATATATATTCTTCAAGTCTCTCCAAGGTTTGTATATTTATTAAATCATACGGTCTTAACAACGTTTGTATATTTTCATCAATGACTTTGTATACCAGCTAGAGTCTTTCCTAAGATTATACAAATTATACAAGCTTGCATATCACCAATTGTCGTCCTGTGATATCTTGAAAGTGTCAACGTAACACTTATCTCTGTACAGATCCCTCCTTTTACTAAAAGCAGTATCGATCGATCTGAGTTTGTACACAAAAATAAAACGAAAATAGAGCATCTGCCCGGGGAGCGGAAGGTCGGTGGTTCTGTCACCCGCCGATTCATACCAAAAAACTTTGGTTAACTTCTTGTTACCCTGCCTTGTGGCTCGGAATAATCTTGAACCTAATAAAACCAATTTCAACAAGGGCGAAAAAAGACGATTTTTCAGTTACGGAAATTGCCGAGACACGAACGGAATGTAACGATTTATACAGCTTTTGAAACATGCGCTCTTCCTCCCTCCGCCATTATGCATCGTGGTGTTACTTTATACTGTCCTCCGTTTTTCAGTGATAATCTGCTTAAGCCCTAGCAAAGAACACCATCACAGGTGATCCGGGTAGGTTCGTGATAGATCTGTAGTGCACATGAACGTTTGGTTTGGTAATATCTTCCTTTAACGTGGGAGAACACTACCTGCAACCTCCCTCCGCCCATGCGCAGTATCGTTCTTTCTCGCAAGTTACCGTTCCGTACGCCATTATCGTGGTCCGAGACAGGGACGGGATTTGGTGAGAATTTTTGAGTGTTGGAGCGGCAAAGTAGGAAGTGCCTGTTCTGTTAAGTTTTTAAGATGTCTTACACCAACAGAGTGCAACCAGAAGAGGGTTTGTAACCCTATACATTGTATTTGGCCTATTTTTAGGTCCCATCTATGTCGTTGCGAAAACCTGCCCTATTTTAGTCGCAAGGTTTACCATCCTTGGTGACGCGGAACGAAAAATTCGTCTGCTACGACTTTCTGTGTTTGTTTATGTTAGTTACTGTTCATTTTAGATTGTATTAATTTGTTATGAACAGGTCATCTTGCTGATTTCCAGTTCACCTGTGAACTATTTATCGATTCAGCGTATCTGGGTCACGCCATGATGTGGTATTATCAAAATATGCCGGTCTTTGCCAAACAAATCTTTGGATCCATTCTTGGCTAGGGCCTGTAACCACAGCTGTAATTCTTTGCCATGCACATGATAATGTGCGCAATATTTGACACAGCTGTCTTGAAAAAAAGAAGGATGTTTTTATGAGACTAAATGCTGTTACATTTAATGAATTAAACGTGATATGACTAAAATATTTTTTTTAAAGAAAACATGTAACTTGAGTTAGATCTAGCCTAGACCTATCTCCAAACTATCAAATATTATCAAATGACGAAACAAGCAATCAATTAATTCTGTAATCAATTAGTCAAACTCACTGTTGAGAAAATATCAAACAACAAATTAACATTATACAATTGTAGCTAGTGTTAATTTACTAAATGGGGGCTTAAAGAGTTTAGTCAGGGCCTACAGCTTCTAAGGCTGTTGGTCCTGATGATAGCCGATAACCCCCAAGCTTACACGTCTCTGCTTGCCTTATTCTGCGAGAAAATGTTCTGCTCCAGTGACCACCCACCGGATGAAGGCTTATTTCATGACCACATTTTTCTCATGTTTGTAAACAAATGTACTTATTCTGCAATAAGAACAGACAAGTTTAATGCAAGCCTTTCGGTGTTCTTTACATATTGTTTAGCATAATTATATTTACATAGATATATTACTGCGACAGTGAGGTGACTATATCACTTGCTTTCCGTAGGTCTTCGATGACAGGACAGGATAAATACGCAAATAGAAATAGTTTTTCATGTTTAGGATATTTTCTCAATGAAAATTATGAAACAGATGAAAAAACGTGAATGGACTGTGTAATATGTGACGATGTGACAAAGGAACTAGGCTGGCTGTTGATTGGCAACATACGACGGAGGCATATTTAGGCTTTGATAAACACTGGCTTCTAATGTTATCAAGCTTGTAGCTCATCCATAAGAACAGTAGACAAGCTTTCTCTATAATTTTCATCTAATAAAATCATGACTGAAGCCACTTTACTCTGTGCAGTGCTTGTGTTGTTGGCATTACTGTGCGGAACTCTGTTTTGATTTGAGATTTTATCACTCTCAGAAATTATTTCATGGTTTATTTAAAAACACAGAACTGTTGACGTACTGTCCCTTTAGGTATACCAATTTTCTGTTTTTCAGATAATGTCTACAGATGGCTCTGGAGAAAGGATTCCAGAAGCTCCTCGTATTATTGCCGTCGAAACATCGTCAGTAGTAACAAACCTAGATGAGTCCTCAAACATGGATGGAGGAGGGGATGATGATGGTATTTATCTTTCTGTTGTAATGATTTTCGCGATTTGAGATGTTGTAAACTCATGTTTTACAGCAATACTAATATGGATTAGAAACTAAACACATTTTACAATCCTTTCTAAAGTAGCAAAATATTGTTCTTTCTTTTTCCTACGTTTTTCAGGTATTGTACCATTTGTGTTTTCACTCAAATTTCAGTGTTCACAGTGAACAAAATTAGTTCATAACATCATATTCATCAGGATTGGAAATTAACCAAGAACATACAAAAGCCCGAATAGTGATAACATTAAGCAGTACCCGCATAAACATTAACATAATTTGTCAAGGCTACTGCTAATTTCCATCCCTGATCATTTCTATTAATTTCATTTGATATGATCACACGTGGGTACTTTTGCCTTCGAATATGTGTAAGCGTGGTCTAGTGGATAGAGTATGCCCGGAGAGCGGAAGGTCAGTGGTTTGATCCCTATCAGTGTCCTTTTGACAATAGGGTTATGACAAGGACCTCTAGCTGTCTAGTCTTTCACTTTAAACACTGGTTTGAATATTTACAGTGGGTTTTATGGAATTGGTCATATGTTGTTTTTGTTGTTGTTGAATATCTCTTTATAATAACTTTGCAGATGGACCTTTGGCGAAAAGGAGACGGCTAGAGGACAGTGAACTGTGTGTGGATCAGTCAATAAAGGTGTGCTTCTGTCATTAGTGAGAGATCATAAACATGATAAATGTACTATTTGAATTATCTGCTCATGGCCTACTTGTATGCTGTCTGGAGTGGTTGGAATTGTCTATTAAACATCATACCCTCAGAAGCTACTGGACATGAAGGTGGAACTTCACTTGCTTGTTCCCACTGATGATAACACTAGAATTTGTTCAAGAGTTTGGAATCCGATTTTCAATGTGGCAGCTATGGCAACCAATTGGTCAGGCAATGGAAAATGATTTATATTTTCAAAGTGTTATTAAAATTTGGTTTATGATTACCTTATTCGACGTAATAAGCGCCCCGCTCTAATAAGCGCCCATGGCGACATTTGCTAAGATATTGGCTAGTGAACAATCCCAATTAGCACCCCTTCCGATTGATCAATGTACACAAGACTTATTTATTCGCGTATAATACGCACTCGTGTTTTATATGCACCCTTAATTATGGGCATTTAATTCTGGAAAAATATATCTGTCGTACATAAACATTTCAGGCTGTCAGCATAAACCACGAAATTTATCTTTCCACTCTGTTTTTTTCACCAAAATAACATTCTAATAAGAGACCCCTATTTCTAATTTTGAGAGCTCTCTGGGCGCTTATTATGTCGAATAAGCTAATACGTAATTGGTCACCTTTGTATCAGGACATCTTCAAATATCAAGCCAAAAAAGGTCTTTGTGGTACATTAGAATCAAGTTTGCTTCTAACCAGTTGTAACTACTAAAGAAATAGAAAAGAGACTCCTTTCTCTCTCCCCAGTCAGTTTTGACAAAGTCAAACAAGTTGTATTTTAGCTGTTAAGAACATATATTTGTTTTCAGCAAATACTTTTTAACATCAACAAAGCAATCTGCATGAGATTGGAGACAATTGAGAACAAATTAGACACGTTAAGTCAAAGATCTCGCACTGTAGAAGAGAAGGTGGAACAGCTACTAATCCAAGCCAGACAGGCTCCAGGAGCATCCCTGTCGCCCAACGCCACCGGCTCCAGGAGAGGGTGAGTAGCTTTGATGTTACTGGCTCCATATTTGATCTCAGGTTTGCCCTGATTATTATCCCCCGCCGCGCGAAAGCGCGAAGCGGGGGATATAGTATTCACGACCGTCCGTCCGTACGTCCGTCCGTACGTCCCACCTGTTTGTTGCCGCGATATCTCAAGAACTAAACACTGGATTGTCTTCATATTTGGAACTATGGTGTATATACAGACTCCGCAGACACCAGTCGGTTTTGGTGACCTTGACCCCATTTTCAAGGTCACAGCAGGCATATCTGCTTTTGGAGTTGGAAAACGGTGTTGCCGCAATATCTCAAGAACTAATCTCTGGAATGTCTTCATATTTGGAACTATGGTGTATATACAGACTCCGCAGACACCAGTCGGTTTTGGTGACCTTGACCCCATTTTCAAGGTCACAGCAGGCATATCTGCTTTTGGAGTTGGAAAACGGTGTTGCCGCAATATCTCAAGAACTAATCTCTGGATTGTCTTCATATTTGGAACTATGGTGTATATACAGACTCCGCAGACACCAGTCGGTTTTGGTGACCTTGATCCCATTTTCAAGGTCACAGCAGACAAATCTGCTTTTAGAGTTGGAAAACGGTGTTGCCGCGATATCTCAAGAACTAAACACTGGATTGTCTTCATATTTGGAACTATGGTGTATATACAGACTCCGCAGACACCAGTCGGTTTTGGTCACCTTGATCCCATTTTCAAGGTCACAGCAGGCAAATCTGCTTTTGGAGTTAGAAAACAGTGTTGCCGCGATATCTCAAGAACTAATCGCTGGATTGTCTTCATATTTGGAACTATAGTGTATATACAGACACCGCATACACCTGTCAGATTTGGTGACCTTGACCCCATTTTCAAGGTCACAGCAGGCAAATCTGTTTTTGGAGTTGGAAAACGGTGTTGCCACAATATCTCAAGAACTAATCGCTGAATTGTCTTCATATTTGGTACTATGGTGTACAGGCGGGGGATATTTCGTCACTCTGTGACAAATACTTGTGTTTCTAGGTTTCTCAACACCATACCTGGGCTCATGGGTTTCACCAAAGTGGTGAATGTTTCAGACCTTGTCACTTCGGGATTATGTCTCAAGCTGACACATTTTGATATAACCGATTTAATGTTCAAAGCGGTGTTACAACTCAACTCACGCACTCGCTCACTCTCTATAGATTTGGGACTTCCTCTTTGGGCTACTGGATAGAGTGACTGCCCAGAGAAGGGAAAGTTCGAAAGTTTAAAAGCTGTCTTATGAAATTAATGAGAGTCAGACTACCCATGAATGAAATTAGAAAAACAAATTATTAAACGAATCCCATCTCCCATGATGCATTTCTATGTGGAAACATGCTTGAACAAAGTTCAGTCTACTGCAGAATTTATGTCTTCATATCGATTTATCTTATGAGTAACGTTGCACAGAATTTCCAATCGCATGTAGTGTGGTTATTTTCAGCGTTGCATATATTTCAAATTGGTCTCAAGACGAAGCTTTGCTACTGAACATGCTGAAGAGCCCTCCAAGTAGCGACCAACATTTGCGACCTAAATTACCATTTTGTGACCTGTTTATATTCCTTGGTTACCAGTTGCATCCCGTAAATAAAATGAACTGGGCATCTAAAATATTTCACACATTGAAAGAAACTGTTGTAGACAATTGCTTGTCTGTATGGACATCATGACTTCCCTACAAGATTATATATTTCTAGTCATGTGCACATTATTCAGTTTATTTTCACAATGGTGGCATGTTCAAATCATAGAAGAATATTATGGTAATTGCTCAATGACTTTTTTTAGCAGCAGGTTTTCAAAGTTTGTTGTTCAGGCACATTAGAACAATTGGAATGTTTTCAATCTTGTCTTGTCTTATCTTTAATTTCTAAAATAGTAAATTCTTTGTAAGCCTCAATCAATATGGCTCCTTAAATTTTGATGTGGCTCCTTAAAGTTTGAAATGGCACCTCAAATAATTTTGCCAGGAGCCGAAAAAATCTAAGCATGGTGTGCTGCTGAATGAGTCAAGGGTATTTATCAACATAAAAACAAGATATTATATACTGGGGTGAAACAATATGGCAAGGACATCACACAATATGTATCACTTTAATTAGGTCACGATGCGATACATATTGCGACACTTAGAGGCGTCATGACTATAAATATTTCAAAGCAGGTTCAAAAGGAAAAGCTAGATGTATACACATGTTCGTAGCGGCTATTTTTAGAAACATTTTACGATATTTGTCTGACAGAAGTGTCAGGTATCATTAAACACGTAGATCTAGTAAGTAATATTGTTTTAGAAATCAATATTTTTTATGCGTATTTGCGTAAAAAATGCTCCCAAAATATTCAAATCCCAATTACTTTCAATTAACTTGCGTACAGAAATGCATGCATTAAATGAAAAACTCAAATGTACAAAAACAGTACACATAAATATCCAATGAAGCTTTTTCAACATGCATACAAAGGAGCTAATTTCCGAAACACAATTACGAGCTAATTTGCTTTCCGAGTCAAGCCAATATATTTAGAACAGTTATATACATGTAAAACATTATTTCATATTTTTTAAATCTTAAAATATTCACTAATTTTTGGAAAAACCCAATCAAGTGATGAATAGGTGTGTGAAAAAATATTGGTTACCCAATGAAAAATGTAATACTGTATTCAACCTAATAAGCACAAGGACACTCTCAAAATTTGAAATAGGGGGCTCTTATAAGAATATAATTTTGGTGAGAAAATAAAAACAGTGTTGAAAGGTCGTAAATTTCATGGTTATGCTGACAGCCTGAAATGATACAAAAGAAAAGACTGTGTGTAATATGTACGACAGATATATTTTTCCAGGATTTAATTGCCCATAATTAAGGGTGCATATAACAAACGAGTGTGTGTTATACGCAAATAAATGTCTTGTGTACAATGATCAATCGGCAGGGGTGCTAATTGGGATTGTTCACTTGCCAATATATCAGCAAATATCGCCGTGGGAGCTTATTAGAGCGGGGCGCTTGTTATTATTAACCCAATTAAAATATAAACCCTAGAGTGAAAACTCAATTGCTCTGGAGCTCTGATTGTATATTGTATTGTTGCATGAAAACTCATGATGCACTGATGTATCATTTCACCTATAAAACACACCCACAACAGCTTATTCTCTCTCTCTCCACTTCCAGGGCTGTCATTGTTGGTCTTCCCCAGAATGGAACACGGTCTGATACAGGTGAGATTTGAAGGGGGCTTCTGATAGGTTGCACAGGAATTTTTCTGGACTCTTAGTGACCTTGGAAGGTAAATTTGAGAAGAAAAGATCTTTAGTTTGTTCAAAATTGAAGTTTTTATTGTTCTATTTATTTGAATTCAGAGGTAGTTTAACTATGTACTTTCATATTGCATTCAATGCAGTAATGTAAATCTATAAAGCTAAAAAAATCTCTTCCTCAGTCCCGTTATGATTTTTATTATCAGTGAAAAACAGGGCCATAACATTAGTTACCCTGTATTATCATGAAATGGTATATTGTTTATTCCAATTTGGGAATTTTTTTAGAGTTTTGCTGTATACTTGGGGCCTAATATCGGTCTCCTACCAGGTCAGGATAAAACTTGCTTAATGTCTGCCAGTCACTGCGACCAGCTTTAACCATGATCACTAAATAGTACAACTCAGCCATTCACAGCTTTGGCAGAGGAAGAATATTGGCTCTGGATATACTTCTACAAGCATTGATAAAATCTGATGATATCTATATATGATTGGCATGATTAAGGACATTGATAAACATGATTGACATTTAAGTCCAAAGTTGATGGAAAATATTGGGGAAATATTTGGGGAAATATTTCTTAATTGACTGTAGCTTCAACCATGGAGGCATGCTTGTGTCTGGTGTGACAGTAGGTGTAGTAGTGTCAAACGGGTATTAAACGAGAGGGTAAGTTATCTCTTCCTTCATCATCATTGAATGTTTGATAGTACCCTGATGACAATTTACATTGGCAATGTGTAAAACTGAGATGGGTCCTTTAGGTCTTCTGTGGTGTTTGAATCCACGGGACCTACTAAAATTGTAACTTTTAACTAGGGCTGGGACGAGTCCAAATTTACTACCCGGGTACCCACCCCTACCCAGGTACCCACTGTAGGCCTCAAGAGATAGGTACGATAAGGTCTGATTGGGAATTCTTTTACCATAGCCCTGGCAAAATGTATTTAGATACACATATTTAACAATCTGGTCATGCATACACTGAAGTTGACTTAAGTTATATCTTTATTCAACCATATGAAAAGTCAGAAGGAATGGGTGCATAATTTTTGTCATTAAACAATATATTATATCATGTGACTAACCACAGGTCTGGGTAGTCCTGTGGGTACCTGGGTCCTACTCAGTACCCACCCGACCCGAGTACCTGAGTTACCTGTTCCAGCCCTACTTTAATGCTAGGGTTGTGGCAAGGAACCCTTTACTATTATGCTGTATTCGGAACACTGGTTGGTATCATGCTAGGAGACACATTGTTTCTTGGTTGCAGATGGTGATGGCAGTGTGGATGGAAGTGTTCAGAACCTTGGTCCTAATGTCACCCTGATCACACTCAATACAGAAGGTAAGGACCACATGATACAACCTGATTCTGGCCTAATACTACTTAATCGTGCTGAGGACAAGTTGAAATCCAATGATCATGATGATGGTAGTCCTCACTGACTAGTAGCATTTCATTTTGAGGGTTGTAATTCTGAACCAGTCCTCAGTGCTTGAACTGAATAGAACTGACAAAAAATGAAAACATAGTAAGCATTTTTATTTCGTTCAAGCAGGACTAGCTACAAAGTCTGAGGACCTGTGAAATGAGGATAAAACAATTTTTCTAAGCCTGCTGTAAGCTGACTGCCTGTATCATCATCAGGTCATCGTCACATGGATAAAAAATTCAATTCTTTCATCTCTTCATGAATGTTTTGACTATTATTGTTTGTCATGGTTTCCGTCACAGCTACATATTTTGTGTCTTGTTACAAATCAAGAATCTCTACAGAGTAGGTCCTTTAAAGTCTACTTGCCCTATACTGTATATATTAAAAGAACACCCCTTAGACATGTTAAACATGTTAAATTCTTTATCATTATTATTTTTATTCTTCTGTCTCTTGGGCATGTTATGATATCTGAACAAAAAATGTTTATGGATGGTTTTGCTTCGATATTTAGTTAGTTGGCTTACAAGACTACACTCAAGTGTCCTACCATAACAACCTCCCCCAAAAATTCTTGACCAATGTAAATAGTCTTTAATTAGCACTCCCTAATTACGACTGAAAATCTACATGACTGTCCATATTTTCGTTTATATTCTAATGACTTCTTTACAGAAAACATCAACACGGAAGGGGTATTTAAATGGCCAAGTAACTATTATTGAAAAGGTTTTATATTTATTGAAATTTGAATTTTTTTGTTCACTACTGGTCATTTTCTGACAAATGTAACTTGCTGTTTGTGGTTTTAACATGTTTTATAAGTGCCGTCATTTTGTCAAATTTCAAATAACAGTAAATATAACAATGCATCATCAATTATTGTTTCCCTCCTGAGGATCAGGGTTAGAATCGGTCTTCAGCAACCCATGCTTGTTGTATGAGGTGAGAAACAAGATCGGGTGCTTAGGCTTGCTGACTTTGTTAAACAACAAATAAATATTATTGGTTTCAGAGGATTACCCAAATGGTGTGTGGCTTGGGGAGGAGTCTAACCCTGAAATGAGGGTGAGAGTACCAATAACACCAAGGTAAGGGCACAGTTGAAGTTTTATTTTCTGCATAGTGACCTGTTCCTGTTACATCAAAGGTATACCACAAACATACAGATTTCAGGGTATTGCAAATATTAATTATGGAAGGGACCAGGTCATCTCAGGCGTCACATTTCGCTGTTACTGTAGAGTTGTGTCCCTTAGTTGTGCCAGAACCCTGTGATCCTGGGTTTGAATCTCAGATTCACCTTGATTATGTTTCTTGGTTCCTCAGCACCATACCCATGCTCTTGGGTTTCAACAAAGTGGTCTGATACCTGCATCACTTCTGTCTTTCTTCCTCCCACATCAGGTTAACTGAAAACTTAAACTACTCACTTATTCATGGTTCTGAACCCCTAGTGAATGCAGGCATAGTATTTTTGCTTCTCTGACCTGATGCCATGGTAACGCTCATTTTCATACGAGAAAATGAGAGGCTACCTGATGGACATTGACCACGTTGACAAAAGTTTTGAGAATTTAAATTCTTTAAATATAAACATGGTTCTTACAATTCCTTCTGTCAGTGAACACTACAGCTTGATAATAGTACTGATTTGATGGTTATCAATCAACATGAACACACAATGCCTTTAAGAAAGTGGTCAAATGATACAAATGTTATGTTTGGGATAACACTTTCTCAGTAAAGTACAAAATCTCGTTCTTTTATGGATTGAGTCCTGTCCGGGATTCGAACCCACTCTGCCAGAGTGAGGCACCTATTGCCAGCACACAAAGTCGGCCACTGAGGCTTCCAAAAAAAGGGAAGTTTGACAACTGGTAGTCTAGATCAGATTTTCAAGAAGTGTACAATATATTCATGTTTACATACACTTGTTTACAGTGACCTTTTACATGTGCACTCGAACTGCCGCACACCTGAGAAGATGGCACTGACAATGCTAGATTACCTGTTTGACCGGGAAACCCAGGCCTGTTCCAATCTGTCCGGGATGGGCAAACATGGAAAGAAACAACTAGATCCTCTTATGATTTACGGAATCAGGTGTAAGTTCTCAAGGCAGCTGAACTTGATTACAGCTGTTAGGAGTTTAGAAAAGCCTTGCAAGATCAGTCTTATCTGAAACTAGTGAAGATGTACCATGTACCGTCCCGGTGGATCGTGATGGCTCTGGGTTGGAATAGGTCCCCAGCAATCTTTGCTGGTCAAGAGGTGACCCTATGGTTTGGGGAGTCAGCCTTGGTGACAGTCATCATACTCTGACAGAGTGGATTGTTGCTCACAATGTTAATCAATGAATTTTTTGGTTGCAATTTGATTATTTACAGTCAGCGTCAAATAGCTGGAATATTGCTGTGTGGCTTTAAACAAAGAAAAGTATCATTGATCCTGCTGAGGCCCGGGTGGGATTGCCATATGTGCACAGTGTAAGAAGTCTGCTTTTGGTGTTCCCCACCTCGATTAGGCTGAGATTGCGTGGCATCGTTAGACAGCTCTTGCTCAGTGACTGGTTAGGTCTTTAGCAACCCATGCCTGCCATAAAGGCGACTATGCTTGTCGTAAGAGGCGACTAATGGGATTGGGTGGTCAGGCTCACTGACTTGGTTGATGCATGTCATCGTATCCCAATTGCATGGATCCAGATTGGATTATTTACAGACCGCCATCATATAGCTGGAATATTGCTGAGTGCAGCGTTAAACAACAAGCAAACAATCAAAACAGCGAATTGTTAGCAGTGTAACCAGTTGTTTTGGATAGTGCTCATAATACAAATCACAGGATTGTCTGGTCTGGATTTGATTATTTATAGACAGCTGTCAAACAGCTGGAATATTGCTGAGTGCGGCAACAAACAAATCTGAATGTATCAGCTGATGTATATATAATGCATTGACTCATCCTTCGTTTTCTATTCTAGGTCATCTTATTCATAGATTTGGTATAACAGAAAATGATTGGCACCGAATAAAACAAAACATTGACTCAAAGTGTCGCACTGCATTCCGAAGAAAACAAAGAGGGATGCCATTGACGGTAAAAGCATTTAGAGGAAAGGCGCCTCCAACTTATGTAAATATTGGGTCACATTTACCGGGAGAGCTAGGTTGTCAGAGCGATGAGGATTCAATCAGTCACGAAGACTCTGAGTTACATATCCATCAGGTACAGAGCAAACTTGAAACTTTTAGTTTCTACTATTCGGGTCGTGTATTCCATTACATTCAGTTTGTGGCATGTCTTGAATAGTGAAAATTCTGAAATGTCACCTGTGCCTATTTCTGTTGTGATCCCCACTGTGAGAGTGAAATTAAAATTTTGGGAATGTGATTTTAATTTGAGATTTGCATGGTATCATGCAGTGCATGTTTTTGTTGTAACGGAATTGTAAAAAAAACCTTCACAGCAGGACTTTCCAAATTATTTTTTCATGGAAATCGAAAGCTTATATTGGGGACATTACTGATTGTGTGAAAACTTTCCAGTGCAGCTTTGCTCGTAATTTGATCCTGTGTGTCAAAGTGGAGGCTAGTTTATCCTCTTGCATGAAATTGTTACTTGGTTATTGCTTACCTTTCGTATTTAACATGTTATCGTTCAACAAGAACTGAAAAAAAGTTATAAAAAACTATTCATATGTGTGCATGATGTGGTTTGGATTACATGGTAAATACTCTAATTTTACTGAAATATTTCAATGCTTTGAACATGTTGAAGTAATGACACACGACTTTTGTGATGTATTTGTCTGTAAATCTTTTGTGAAGGGTTATCATGGTTATGCAAATTGGCCTATGATGTTGACGGACCCTAATTTTCAAATCAGTATTGTAATCTAAACCACAATTTTCTTAAAAAAGACTTACGTACAGCAGATTATCAGAATTTGATTGTTGAAATTTGTTACAATTTGATTCTTAACTGTGGTTGTTACACAATTGATTATTAAAAATATTAAAAATCACTTTTCAGATTGACAACAAAAAGTGAACCTCATGTCATCTAAATCATAATAAGACTTCTTAAACTGATGCATGTCTGTTTTGATATTTTAATAATTCTGATGTTAGTAGCTTAAATGTAATTTCCATTGTGCTTGCTGTAAAAGGCGACTGTGCTTGTTGTGAAAGGCGACTAACGGGATCGGGTGGTCAGGCTTGCTGACTTGGTTGATGCAGGTCATCGATCCCAATTGCGTGGATCGGTGCTCATGATGTCAATCACTGGATTGTCTGGTCCACAATCGATTATTTACAGACCGCCGTCATATAGCTGGAATATTGCTGAGTGCGGCGTAAAACAACAAACAAACAAACAAAATTTCCATTGCTCACAATTTAAAACAATGTGATGAAGGATGCAGCTATTGTAATTGGTAGTGCCTTCTTTATCCAGGCTGAAGTGGACAGTATCCAGCAAGCCGTGTCTACTATGCAAGGGGAGGCAATCCAGCAAGGAGAAATACAAATACTCCACGCCACTCCGGAACAAATATCCCAGCTACAGCAAGCTCATCATATACAAATACTCCAGGGAGATCAAGTTATAGGGGTAAGTGGTGCTGGATAATATTTTTAAAATACATTGCTATTGAACTGTTGCATAAAATATACAACAAACATATGAACAAATATGGATGGTTACCCTTTTCTGTTTTCTCTTTCTTTTCTGTATGACTATTTTCATGAAAAATGAAAGTGTTAATGTCCTTTACTAAATAACGTTCCTTTGTGTTTGTCCATTTTTTGCTCAACTGACTGCAAGTGAAGTGAACTTGTCCTATTCGCTCGTCACGCCGAAGATCCACTCACTCACCACCTTACTCACTCACTCACTCACTCACTCACTCACTCACTCACTCACTCACCCACCCACCCACCCACCCACCCACCCACCCACTCACTCACTCACTCACTCTCTCACTCACTCACAGGTTGTGTAGTGTCCAGCGTCTGTGTCGTCATATTCTCCTCAGAAACTGCTGAATCAATGACCCACCCTGTAACTTCTCATTTTATTCACACCATTGATGAAACCTTAATTGCTCAAGCGGTTCCAAATATAAACAAACAAAGATTCATTTTGATAAAAATTAACAAATGTTCACATGTCATCACATCATTTCTCTACCCTTTTGTAATTGTGTAAATATCTGTTGCAGCAAATACAGCAAGGGGATGTGGCAGCATTAGGGGATGGCATCCAGGTTGCTACGGTAACGACAGACTCAGGAGAAGTTCTACACATACAGCAGGCACCTGCAGTAGTGCCGGAAGTGACAGAGTAGTGGTTGGACTTACCTCCCTTGTTGTACATATTACCATGGAAGGCAGCACAGTCTTCATTGTTCATTTGGCTGTTCAGCATTCAGCTTCGGAGAGAACTATTTTTTCCTTTGAGGGACTGTGTAACAATTGACAAGAATACAAA
This sequence comes from Haliotis cracherodii, assembly GCF_022045235.1. Classification (NCBI taxonomy): domain Eukaryota; kingdom Metazoa; phylum Mollusca; class Gastropoda; order Lepetellida; family Haliotidae; genus Haliotis; species Haliotis cracherodii. The sequence continues at coordinate 1,301,173 of NW_027266296.1, read as the reverse complement.
TTGTGCACTTTTGTTGTTGGATCCTTCAGTTCATCGTTTGGAAAGCAACTTTTCAATAACCGAGTGATGAGTTGATGAATCAGGTTGTCTCTGTGTGTATGTGTGTATGTGTGTGTGTGTGCGCGCGCGTGCGTGCGTGTGTGTGTGTGTGTGTCGCTCAGGCCTGCTGGTGGACAACAGAAGACAATAATGTTTTGGAATAGTAGCAGCATTACCAAGTTTGCTCTCACATGGAAAGATGTTTAATTTATATGTTAATCATTTCAACATCAATTTTCACCTTGAACATCTGTGAAATTATATAAGATGAACATGAAAAGGGAAAGTCTTGAAAAAGGTTTGAGTCATTAAAGTTTCAATAAATGAACTCAGATTCAGTTAAACATTTACCTTATCTTCAGAATACAGCTTGAATATCAGATTGTGATGGCATGACAACTGTCAATCCTAAAGACTTTTGTTGGCATGCTAAGGGAACATTGTTCAAACATGTTTGCCGTGGAGGAGGTTTGAAGTCAACACTATCCCAAGGACCAGTCCTTCCACAAAGTGAGTTTAAGGTATTGACTGTTTTAAGTCAATGTTAAAGGAAGGAGTTGTGATAAGTCTGAGCACTCTGATTTCATGGTGGGATGGGCCCTGGTCAAAGAGGGATGAGGGAATTGTTTACAGGTTCATTCAACTTCGCACTCATAAATATTCAGAGATAATCTTCACTTTTTATGATATGGCTTGTTGGAATCAATTTCTTGTTCTCATGACCATTCAAACCTTGAATTGCCCCACCCCTAATTATTTCTGTTTTCAAACACTAGAGAAACAGCTTTTATCACTTCAGATTTCAAGTTTTGCACCTCAAGCTGCAGGGTTGTGGGCAAAAGAGGTCATATAGTACACTAGAATCAGGTTTACTTGTTAGATTTGTAACTTATTCAAAAACATTTAAAAAACACAACACCTCTCTCCATATTCAATTTTTAGAAATCGATGAGAACAAGAATATTGTTTTAACTAGCCTAATTAACCCACGACACTTCACATACTTTTGCCATTTGATATTTTGTTGTTATTTGAGCATGTTGAGTGGGACAAAAAAGTGCCAAGTTTGCAAAGCTTTATAATATTTTATTTTAAAATGAATGGCCATTATTTATAAATTAATTTTTGAATACATACGTGTTCATGGGTGATTTTGTTTCCTGTCATCGAATCGTCGTGATTAGAGTCTGTTTTTCTTTAACCCTTTTATTACACTGACATTGATATAAGCTCCTGTTTTCCATACAATTTATTAAGCTAGCTTTTCCTTGTTTACCCAACAGTGTTTTGAAAGGTCTCTATAAACTGCGCTCTTGGCCTTCTAATCTCTTCCTTTTGACATCTGTGTCATGAAAAGTTATTAAACTGCAAGCCCTTTAATGATATGTGTATAACTGTATGACAAGTTTATGTTGCAAATTCTGAATCTTCTTATACAGTCTTCATCTATGAAAAGTTACATTCAAAATATACAGTGGTTCATAAGACTTCATAACCATGAGATTTTCATCAGTTTTGTACTTTTGATACCTGTTAATCTTCACATACTGTTACCATGGTTACAGACAGCTAAGCTGTAAACCTAACTGTTGGAATTTATCTACACCTGTTCAGAGGCCAATATTTGGCCCCAACTTGGAAGAGGTGTCTTGTATTTCACTAACCGAGCCAATATAGAGGAACAGGCTATATTGCTTAACATTATTGCATTGAATGCAATGTTAAAATTCAGTAGGAATCCCTGCAATGTCTTGACTCATCCGTTAGCTGTCAACATGGTATTAGTTATCGATTTCTACTGATTTTGATCAGATTCTACTTGATTTTGTTGTAGTCTATTTGGAAGATGGTTCCAAAATGGAATCATTAATTATTTTGACAAGTTGAAGAATTTGGCACACTTTCGAGGTACCGTATTCGACATAATAAGCACCCAGGAAGCTCTCAAAATTAATAGGGGTCTCTCATTAGAATATTATTTTGGTGAAAAACAACAGAGTTGAAAGATCATAAATTTCGTGGTTTATGCAGACAGCCTGAAATGTTTATATACGACAGATATATTTTTCCAGAATTTAATTTCCAAAAATTAAGGATGCATATAACACATGTATCATACACGGGTATATAAGGCTTGTGTACATCGATCAATCGGAAGGGGTGCTAATTTGGATTGCTCACTAGCTAATATATTAGCAAATATCGCCATGGCCGTTTATTAGAGCGGGGCGCTTATTACATCAAATACGGTACATGCAGCATTCTGCATTGTTGGGGAACAGAACAAAGAGACAAGGGCTTCATTTGTTTTATCACAGAATGTATGCAAGTAAACTACTCCGTGTGTTTTTGTTGAAACCATATTTAATGTAGCAAAGATAATTTTTGTTCACTCACAGACAAGTACATAATTTATGTATAATATTGACTGATTTCTTGTCAGAAGGAAATGAATTGTAGAACGTGTCAAATGTCCAACTGGATGCAAGAAAAAATTATTTCTGACAGTTTTCAATGCATTAATAGATCCTTGTATCATCCAACACATGATCCTTGTATCATACAACACAGGATCCTTGTATCATACAACACAGGATCCTTGTATCATACAACACAGGATGTGCACAATGTAGGCAGTTTCCTTTGTGTAGGCCTGTAAACAGTAACGAGATGAAACTGAACTCTCCTTAGTTCGTGCATCTTGCAGGTCATGGTAAGCAAGTTGTTTGGCACTGATATCTGTTATTGAATGTACTTGGTGGACTCTGAACTATTCTATTTGTTTACACTTGTTACTTAGCACAAACAATCATTGTCAATAGTGTTGGCCTGTTAAGACAATTTGCTGCCATTCTGTTGGGCTACAGTTCATGATACCTTTGCATAGAGGTAAGGGACTGGTCATTTAGTATAGGGAAGGGGGTGGCTGGTGAGATTAAGGGTGGATTTGAGAGGGGGTATAAAAATAATATTAATATGGTGGGGTGTGTGTGTGCAGAATGTGAGACCAATCCCTTTCTTCTCCCCCACATCCCCTTGACCAGACCCTAAGCCTGCTGAAGGAGCCATACTTTAATACTATGTTCAAGTATGGCGGCTAAGTGGCTTAGATCTCCTGGGCCCCCATTGCCACTTTGGACTGTCCAAAGGATATGTGAAGCTGTGGAAGTCTTAGCACTAATATCGTTTTATGGAACAGAACCCTACTCTTTGTGTTCCTACCTTGTCATATTACATGAAGTGAATATAGTAATAATAATCCTGAATAATAAGATTCATTTTTATTGATGATTCATGGATTCATGAATTGATGTAGTTTCTAAATTCAAACACGTCTCAGGAATATTTTTCTGAAGAAAGCTGTGCTTGGAAAGTGGCTTGATTTTGATCGTGATGAAATATTTCAGTTGCCAAGTTACCTGCTACTGAGCAATTCACAATTTGTTCCTATGGGTCTGGATCCACCAAGTAGTTCCATGTTTTTCGTTTGTTTGTTGAAATGGAGTCAATAAACTATTTCCTGAATTGTTTGGTGTAACTCTTTCATTGTTATAGATCCATACAACCAGTACGTTTTATGATACTCACAGACACCAGTGCAGGTGTGTTTGTAATCTGCTTGTTTGTTGGTACAACTATGGTGATATGGTTTCACGATTATGAAGGAAACCTGATATCACCCATTCCCATCAACAATCAAAACAGTGGAAGCATTTGACATCACGCCCTAAGAAGAAGGCAAGGACTGTCGCATCAGCTGGAAAGGTTATAGCCTCTGTGTTCTGAGTTGCCGAGGATGTGATTACGGTGGATTGTTTCTCTAAAGGCCAGACAATAGACGGAACATATTATGCTGCACTTTTGAGGCAATTACGTGATGAAATTAAGTCTACCAGACATTGAAGCTGACAAAAGGTGTGAACAAATCAGGCATTGCCATTGCTACTTTCCTCGAGTGTGACGTTGAACTCCTTCAGCACCGACCTTAATCTCCTGATCTGGCTCACTCAGACTTCCATCTGTTCACAAGCATGAAGAAAGCTCTATTTCGGTTCAAATGATGACGCCATAACAGCTGTGGAGCACTAGCCAAGAGAAGGATTTGTACCAAACTAGGCTAACACCCCTCCCAACATCATTGGCTAAAGTGTAAAAGGGGATTACACTTGAAAATTGTATCATTGTCATGTCTTTAGGTCAGCTTTTTCTATGTGGAGCTCGCCCGCCTCCTCGTTTAGTGATAGAGCGTTCGCCCGGAGAGCATTTGCATAGGAAGGGACATCCTTCCCGTGTTATACTCACATCCTCATGGATGGCTTTGGTGTTTAGCCCCTTTTCTGCAACCACTCGAACACTGCACGTTCGTCGGGTTTGTCCATTTTCGAAAGGTCACAGACTCCTGCTTCAACTGACTCAGCGGAAAACAATTTGCTCAATTTACTCAAGTTTTAATGTAATGGGGGGCACGGGTGGCCCAGTCGTCCAAGGCGCACTATTCGCTGTGCAGAGTTGCGTCCGTCGGGCACGCCAGAAACGTATGAGTATAGGTTCGAATCCGGGTTCGCCCGGATTATGTTTCTAGGATTGTCAGCACCATACCCGTGCTCGTGGGTTTCACCGAAGTGATAAACGGCTGAGGCCTGCATCACTTCGTTCTGATGTGACCCATAATGGGATGTCCTCAGATCTTTGTTTAGCGGTAGCGAAAACTAAGATCTGATTTTAATGAGATTGTTCTGACGGTCAAACTGGAAAATTTTGTGTAAGCATGGGAGATAACTCTTGCAAGCTTGTGTTTGTGGGATGAGAAAATGAATGCTTTAAAATCTGAAGTTGAAACACACACCCGTACCACTTCGGAGTAGCGTGCAACAACGCATCCAGTTGCAAGGTGCTTTGATTTCAGTTCATCGTAGCGCGAGGTCCCATGTACAGCGCACGGGCCACAAATCAGGCCATGTTGACCAACGTTGATCGCCGAGAGTTGTGGACAGTGATTAGGTTTAAGCAAGCTTTATTCCTGGGAGCTTCTGGAGCTTGGGTCAGCCCCACTCCGAAACACGTTACATGTGGTGTCGCCTTAGGCAAGAGTTTTATTCCAATCATGTTTCTTCGCCCAGCAGTTAATGGGTACCCGGTAGAATGAGATGTTATGTGACCGTTAACCTTACAGCGACACGTGGCAGCTTGGGTTTATACTCCTCAGGGTGGCACGGGTGGCCCAGTCGTCTAAGGCGCCGCAGTTCGCTGTGCAAATCTATGATTGTGGGTTCGAATCCCGGTTCGCCCCGATTATGTTTCTAGGTTTGTCAGCGCCATACCCGTGCTCATGGGTTTCACCGAAGTGGTAAGTGAGTGAGTGAGTTAAAATTTTTAGTCACACCGGCAATATTTCAGCCATATCGTGACTATCCGAAGTGGTAAAGTAAACGTCTGAGACCTGCATAACTTCGGGCTTTCCTTCCACATTAAGCTGACACGCCGTGATATAACTGGAATACTGTTAAAAGCGGCGTTAAACATAACTCAGTCACTTATACTCCCCAGGGAGCTGAATGAGATTAGAGCGCACACTGATCCGTTGACTGGAATAATAATGCAGTCTGTGGACATTCTTTAGGGTGTGGATTTGGCGCATTACAAATATACACATTCATTATTAATCGATCTGCACAGGCGGCTACAGTTTCCCTAATGGAAGTAATTCATATCTATTTAATAAAACGTGACGCAGCGCAAACGCTACCACAAACCAGTGGAGGGGCTTTTAAGCCCTTACCCAATCTTAAAACATGTAGGGATATCGGGTGGAAATGGTCCTAAGCCGATAAATTGGCGATCGGTGGCCAGATTTTATTTTTTCCGGGCCGCATTCATATAGCTGGAACGTTGCTGCGTACGGCATTAAACAAGAAACAAAGAAATGAATGTTGCTGATCTCCGCGTTAAAACAGCATTCTCTCATTCGTAAACCATCCGGCAATGTAAGATATATCTTGGATATGATATACGACATTTTGAATATCATGATCACTGGCCCGTGTCGAATGTTTTAAACTCTAGATTGAAATACTTTTCTGTAGTAGACATTCAAAAAGATTCGGACGTGAAGACGAAACGTTTTTTTATGAGAATAATAAAAAAACACTTAGGTCTAAAATATTAATGCAAGTTTGACCTCGTTCGTTCAACCAGAACCAGCAGGGTTGCAAGCACGTATTGAAGTGTCTGTTATTCTCTGGCTCACTCCATGGTGCCCATTAACAGTTCAATTCGCAGGGTACTGAATGTTAGGTTATGTTCCACTTATGCCCATTTCAGTGACTGGATATTGCATATTAAATAGCATAATAAAAAGTCTGGTCCAGTAATTTTCTTGGAAGGTCATTCTGGAATTACAAAACATTCTATGTTTGGAGGACCCGTCGAATTATCGTAGGTGTATCTACTGGGGCGCAAGGACGCCAGAGGTATGCTATTTGTTGTAGCTTTGCAGCCTGTTCACAATGGTACACAATGCCCGTGAAGATCCGGGGTAGAATAGGTTTTCAGCAACTCATGCTTGCCGTAAAAGGCGACTATGCTTGTCGTGAGAGAAGACTAACTGGATCGGGTGGTCAGACTCGCTGACTTAGTTGATGCATGTCATCTTATAGAATTGCGTAGATCGATGCTCATGATTTCAAACACTGGATTGTCTGGTCCATAGTCAATTTTTTACAAACCGCCATCTTATGGGTGAAATATTGCCTAGTATTGTGAATGAGTGAGTATGGTTTAACGCCGTACTAGGCAATATTCCAGCAATAGCACGGTGAGGAGACACCACAAATGCATGGGCTTCACACATTGTACCCATGAAGGGAATCGAACCCGGGTGTTCGGCGTGACGAGCGAACGCTTTAACCACTAGACTACCCACCGCGTGTCATCGAACCCGACGGCGCGGATGTCACATGTGTCACTGGATTGTCTGGTTCAGATAGTTTACAGGCCACCGTCAGATAGTTGGAATATTGCTGATCGCGACCGTAACCTACAAGCATCAAGGATATAACTAATGCCTTTACGGCCAAAAATTCGGCTTAACGAAATAAATGTAATTCACCCCGAGTGATATATGCTAATATACAATGATATGTAATCAGCCAAGACACCGAACCTGACAAACCAGCACACTTTACTCGTCTCTCAAGACTTGGAATAGAGTGCTGGGGACGTGTTTAACCCCACGAGGTACCACCTCTGTGAAACCAATGTGAAACCAATGTGAAACTAATGTCTAATCATGTGAAATCTTGATGCCGATTTGTTTTTCCTAATTGAGGCAAATCTTGGATCTAAACCGTCAAACAACTGTTTAATGCAGCTAAGGGTGGCTGGGGTAGTCTTGTAGTTAAAGTGGTCGCTCGTCAGGCGCGACGTAGGTCCGGGTTCGATTCCAAATATGGGTATAGTGTGCTCATTTTGGGGTCTCACGACGTGACATTGCTGTAAACGTGTAAAAGCGGCGAAAACCCCACTCGATCACTCATGGCTGGGGGCAGTGAGGAAGCCTAGTGGTTAAAGCGTTCGCTCGTCACGCCAAAGGCCCGAGTTCGATTCCCCACAAGGGTAAAATATGTGAAGCCCCGTGATATTGCTGGAATATTGCTAAAGGCGGCGTAAAACTTCACGCATTCACTCACATGCCAAACCATTCAACCATCCACTCACTCGCCCACTCACTCACTTACTCACTCGACCACTCACTCACTTGCCCAATCACTCACACGCCCACCCATTCACCCATCCACTTACTCACTCGCCAACTCACTCACTCACCCACCCATTCACTCACTCACTCGCCCATTCATTCACTCACTCACTCACTCACAGGCCCACCCATTCACCCATCCACTCACTCACTCGCCCACTCACTCTCACTCGCCCACTCGCTCTCACTCACTCACCCACCCACCCTCTCACTCACTCGTCCACTCGCTCACTCACTCACTCACTCACCCACCCACCCAACCTCTCACTCACTCACCCATCCACTCACTCACTCACTTGCCCACTCACTCACTCACTCACTCCAGCGGCGATGAAGAAGAAGATGGAACTGAACCTGCCGTTGTCCACACATTCAGTAAGAACGCAGAAGAACCTACCGACCAGATGACTCTTTATCTGAAGTGTACATGTGTGACAGAGGATAAACATTTTAAAGCAATGTCTATCATTGTTTCACCCCCAGAAACCAGTGGCATTGAGCGCAAACAAAGATCGTTCGCTGTTATTTTCCGTAAAAAATAAAATTGATTTGAAAATACCAAAACCATGCGTCACTCACTCAGCTTTTGTTGATTTCTGATTGCTGCACGTGATTGCTGCTGTGCAATATGTAATTACACTGTGCATAATTTATCACAGTTGTCATTGATCATTGCCAGCGAACTACATTTCTATTTGTCATCACCCACACGTGCTGTGATCTTGATTTCGTATAGCAATCCATCTATGATACTGTTATTTGATCTGTCTGGATTTCCATACCTCGTTATGTCGAATGTCCGGATATCTCGGAGTTACAACACGGTCCCGTTAGGTTCGGGATAACGGCAATCTCATTAAAATCAGATCTTAGTTCTCGCTATCGCTAAACAAAGCGATCTGATTATAATGAGATTGGGATAAGGGAGTTCGACTGTATATTAAAATGCTCTTTAAAGCATTGCGCGGTGCTTTAGTCAACATCCATCTTCCCGAGGCAAGAGAGTTAACTGACTATATAAGTTCAGTTTCCACCCTTGCCGAACTAGGCTGGTATTATGGAGCTACATTTTGGCTGGACTAACGAGTCTATGCAGAGTCCAATCAAAATCACGCAAATAAATCGAAATCCGGTTAGTAAACTGTTGTGCAGATTTCGGTCGACTGCAGGATTTGCAAAGCATGTGCACCGCCAACTCGTTGTCAACAGATTTTTTCCAAGTCTTTTCACGTTTTTGATCAAGGTGCTCATGTGATTTGATGCACTTCGCGATGTAAGACCCGTTTTATCACAATATAGGTCTTGATTATCGATCAGATCGTCTTGACTGGGTGCCGCTATTTTGTTTGAAACAAATGCAAGTGATACGAGAGGTTGAATCTGATTGGTCCATAGGAGAGTCTTAGAAGGGACATAACTCGTAAAAACCACTGGCTACGATCGAGCCCAGGAATTCCAGCCTAGTTCGGCGAGGGTGGAAACTGGACTTTTAAAGTCAGTTAACTCCCTTGCCTCGGGAAGATGGTCAACATCCCAATCAACTGAGTGATAACATTCCCAAAACAGCGTGAATTATGTATGTTTTTAAAGTAATACATTCCCGTTTAGGCCTATAGACCCCAATTCGGCATAATCCTTTGCCACGTGCAATGTACATCTCCAGATATCAAACCTCTCAAAATATTGACGCCACCTTTAAGGGTTCTCTTATTCTAAATTTGGGTAACTTTAACTGATTTGACAAATCAAATTCCGACACTGAGAGGGCAAATTCTGTTGATCTCCACACAGTCGAGTTTCCCCAGAAATAACCCACAGACCAGTACCCAAAAAGAAAGACTAATACACTGTTTTAAGAATGCGATCCACGTAAAAATTCGTAATCAATAAATTTCTGTTGAAATGGCCCGTTAGCTCATGGCAAACCCATTCCATTAGAACGTCTTGAAGACCCACGGTGTCAGAAGCAACCGTTTTTTACTTATTGGTTCCATTCCAACGCTGTAAGGTTTCTTCCATGTTGAAACCAGACAAGTAATCTGGCTTAAATGGCCGTCTCTATTTCAGCATCTCGCGATGGACATATTGTGTGCGTTATCTGGTTAAGTGAAAGGAGATCTTGCTTTGTGGTCTTCAGATATAAATACACCAGACATCAACGTTTTCTGGCAACAAAGGCACTTTTCCTCCTTATAAATAGCGTTAAATCGGTATATATGGTGAAAACATATGTTTGGCATCAACGGGAACAAAGAGTCACTTACGGTATGATAATATTTTAAGCATCAAATCCGTTCACTTGCCAACACGAATGCACTTAAAGGAAGCTAATTTTACGAAATTCGGTATCCTTTTGTTTGTGAATATAATAACCAGACATATACATATGGCTTGCATTATACACATCGGCCGTTGCAGTGTGGGAGATATACTACTGCGTAGAATAAAACAGTATTACGATACTTTTGCATTCATAGAAAAACTATTGCCATTTAATTATTGGAAGTGTACCTTTAAGAGAAAAAAAGGGGTACCGCGGTATGCTGTTCGCTGTAGTTTTATAGTCAGTTCACAATGGCACACCAAACCGAGATTCTTTAAGGATCTATTTTTGCGCAGTTAATATTTTGGTTTCAAGTTTGTGTCAAATGTTGCCTTTAGGGACAAAAACGAGGTCAGTAACAGTGTTATAGATTCCATAGCCATACGGAATTAAGCACACAAACAGGGTATGCAGTGTCACTTTGAAATGTATTTCGGTGACAATGGTCACTAACAACTGTGACAAATTATGTACAGTGTAGGATTGACGAAACATGTACATGCATCGTATAAGGAAATGCAGCAATCAGTAGAAGCAATAAGGCATCAACAACATGCATGGCTCCTTCAGGGACGTCGAGTCCAAGATTATTGCACGTATATAGCGACGTGCATGCACGTGTGTGTATGGGCTGCTTGTACTAGTCCGGACGGATGCCGATTTATAGTGCTAGCCCACTGAGATACCATGCCGCAGTTTAACATGAATACCCCACTCAGACACAGTATACTGACTCCGAGCCGACCAGTCCTTCTTTTAGCCCCTTAAACTATACTATTGCGATGACCAAAACATGATTGACTATACTATTGCGATGACCAACACATGATTGACTATACTATTGCGATGACTAAAACATGATTGACTATACTATTGCGATGACTAAAACATGATTAACTATACTATTGCGATGACTAAAACATGATTGATTATACTATTGCGATGACTAAAACATGATTGACTATACTATTGCGATGACTAAAACATGATTGTCATACTATTGCGATGACTAAAACATGATTGACTATACTACTGCGATGACTAAAACATGATTGTCATACTATTGCGATGACTAAAACATGATTGACTATACTACTGCGATGACTAAAACATGATTGTCATACCATTACGATGAATAAAGCAAAATAAAGATACTACTGCAACGGATAAAACCTATTTTGGTAAACTCGACCCCAAATAGGAATTTCTTTTGTAGTCTCAAACATATTTCTCATTTTTTGGGGTTCGCACTTTTTTATTTTTTAAAACAATTTCAACCAAAGTGGTAAAGTCAACCCCCTGTGCGAAATACGCTATATTCGGAAAGCGCACGTTAAATCTCCAATTAGAAGAAGAAGATCAATCAGGGAGACGGACCCAGATCATGGCCGTCGCCTCACCAACGACAACGTTTAAACTTCACCCCTGAGTTTTGTCTTCCGTCGATCACCATGAGCTTCTCTTCGATGGCAAAAAAATGCTCTTGGACAATGTCATTGCGATAAATTTAAACATTATTGGCATACTATTGCAATAAATAAAACATTATTGATATACAGTAAACTACGTTTATAACGAACACGCTTATAACGAACTGACGAATATAACGAACTGTTCTTTTGGTCCGGCCATTCGCCCTGTATTTTATCATATACAATTAACGGATATGGAATGTGCAGATTTCTTGACTGTATTCTACATGATGTCAGTTTAACATTACACGATTCCAATTATATCATTAATATATATTTATGAATCACTATCAAATAGTGATGATACCACAGGTTTCCGTGAAAAGGGTGAGCGTATCCTGCATCACTAGTGGCACCCGTCACAAACACATGCAAAGGCAAGTAAATATTTCTCTGAAAAAACCACGGGAACATAAGTCAAAATAAGGAAATGCATCGGACATCATGTTGGTCACTGAAGCGTCATGTGGAAATGTCCTCCACATGTCTTCCATAACACTTGTTACAAGGTACTACTAATGAACAATCAGACTGGAAGCGAACTGTAGCGTATGATTACAAATGTGTTGTTTCTATACGCATTCGTCTTCTCAAACAAAGGGGCAGTTGCGTAGCACAGTGGTTATAGCATTCGCTCATCATGACCAAGGTCCGTGTTCGATTTCCCACATGGCTACAATGTATGCGTCAATCAAAGGATTTTCTGGTCCAGACTCGGTTCTTTACAGACCGCCGCCTCATAGCTGGAATATTGCTGAGTGCGACCTTAAACAACAAACAAACAAACAAACAAACAAACAAACAAAAGCCCATTTCCGCCCTTCCCCCAATATGATATATTGAATAATGCTAAAATATGATATAGTCCTAAACACAATCTTCCCCTTCCCCTACCCTCCCCACCCCTACCATATAGTAAATAGAGAATCTCATCCAAGTGTCTTTTCATATAGCTATATTGTGATATTAGAGACGGGGCCAAGCTTATTGTGATATTGGAGAATGGTCTGCTAAGCATTGTGATGCAATTTCATTACAGCGATATCTCCTGTGGGAGACAGTTTTTAGATGATAAATGACCATTTCCTTTAGCGCGGTTGCAGGTGCCATCTATTTTGCAGCTGTTCATGTGATGCCCCAGGCGTGGCACATGAGCTCGCAACAGCGTATTAATTCTCAATAAGTTAGACGTAGCGAGTGCATTATTCACTGCAGTAGAGTTCATGTATGTGTGGTGCCTACATTCGACCTTTAAACACAGATCTGGAAAGAAATAGGTGAAGGCAAATGAAAAGGCTACATTGGGCAACAGTGGGTTGTTAATACTATTAGGTTTTGAGTTTGTTCACGCGTATTTGTACGCAGGCAATTGGCTAATGGCCACTTGTGTATTTTGGCCGGATAAACATCTTATCTTGAGCTCATACGGTAGCCCGTTTTACTTTGTGATTGATTCTTGAAAATCTTGAGATTCGCATGTTATTCCAAGATAAAGAAACGATACGTCACATTCACACACTCGACATCACCCCATCTTTATTTCAAATAAATCATGATAAAAAAATCCAAGGCAGTTCAGATATTCTCGCGAGATCTCGGCGATAGAATTCACTGCGCGCCTAACGTTGTGCCATCACGTGCAGACTCCGCCCAGAAGCAGTCCGCCATTGTTAGATTAAGATATGATAATATTCGTCATAAAACTATTTTCTCACTCAAATCAGTAGGGACATTTCTTCGGGAGATGGTCAATTCGTAAATTAGACAATGATTAAGTACAAATTAGGGTTAATTGAACGTCGGGTCGTATGAACGTGAGGTTCAAGCAGTGTCTGCTGTAAATACTCATACATATTCAGGGCTGGTAATGAAAACAGTAGTTTTCCGTGAGGAGGCATACTTATAATTTGTATTACGACTTGAAGACAATTGGTAAGTCCGAGCGTGCCTGAACATTCTGCTACAAGCTTTGCGTTCATGGGCATTTGTGCAAGCGAAGTTCTCCCTTCTATCGATTGTGACAATAGCCTTTCACGTGATGTAAACCATAGGGCTTGTAAATAGAATTAGACGAAATAAAACGGTGGATTTAAAAGAATTCTGTCAGTGTCGTGGCTCACTGCTGGTGGTTGAATATTTAAAGGAAATCACATGATTCTGTCTCGAGACAGGAAAAATATTGCTGATTAAGCGTTAAGCAATAATCACTAACTCGGATGGCAAAACAAATGATGATTGATATGCAACGAGTATCTGTTCAGCCTTGGGTCGGGACAGATCCACATGATCTCTTCAAATATTCGAGCTTGACTTGCGTGTCATCGAAAGATGTAATAATATCAGCCACCAGTTTGTGTGGTCCAGACTCGATTATTTACACGCTGGATGTAGCTGGAACATTTCTGCGGCGTATAAAATCAATAAATTTGTTTTTAATTGCAATGTAATACATACCCTTAACACAATTACAGCTGTCTTTGTGACACACCGCTAAGTCAGGAACAAGGGTGGACTAGTAGGTGGACAGAAGTTTGCTGTGCAGAGTTACATCCATAACGTGGGTTTCAATCACAGACACGACCTGATTGTGATCCTTGGTTTGTCCACCCCATCTCCGTGCTCTTGAGTTCACCATAATGATGAACGTCAAACGCCCGTGTAACTTTGCGGCTCCCCCTCCCCCACACTTGAAGGTAACGCGGCCCGATACCTTTGGAATAATGTTAAGAAAATTCATAACCCTTAATGTAAATCGGCCAGTGGATAGAGCGTCTGCCTGTAGAGCGGGGTGTCGCTGGTTCGATGCCGGCCGCGTCACACCAAAGTTAAATATGATACTTGTTGTCACCCTGGCTGGAGCTTAGTCTTAAGTGGACAAAACAAGGACTGGTCAGCTCGGCCAGTATGATGTTTCTGAGTGGGGTATCCATGTTAAACTGCAGCATGGTATCTCAGTGGGGTAGTACTATAAAGCCGCAATACGTCTACTACATGCAGACACACACGCGTACATGGACGCATCCTCCCGAGGCAAGAGCGCCCACTATCCTTTTATTTTTATCAAAGTCTTATTTCCACTTTTGCCTCATCAAGCCAACGTTCCTGTGCTAAATATGACTGGACTATCGCACGTATCGATAGTCCGATCGGAGAACGTTTCACGAAATCAACGTCCACGACTGGTACACCTTCGTATGAAAGTGATATTGAAATCGCGAATGTTTTTGTTGTGTGATCGACTAAGCCGTCGCTTATGGTAGTCGCCATCTTTGTGAAGCTATACGAGATAAGAACAGCGATCTGATTGGATATCGTGTTTTCATAACAAGGGGCACAACTCGTTATCTACGCGAGGTGGTGCCAGGGTCGAGCCAAGGAAAGTGGCCTTGGCGTGGCAAGGGTAGAAACTAGGCTTTGATATAGGCTAGTGGACGCGTTTGCCTCGGGAAGATGACATGGACGGCGCTATATAAGTGAAATAATCTTGAACGCGACGTTAAACCCCATTTCACATCACCGCAACTAAATTTAAGTCTGTATATGAACAGCTGTAGTCCGTTCAGTTGACAGTAACAAGGTTTCATCATCCCGTTTAATCACTTTAACTAAACTCCACCTAAAGTATTAATAGGCCACACGACGAATTGATCGCCCCCTACCAATCAATGCCTGCGTTTCATATTTCCCAACCTGTAATCAGTCATAGGTGATGGGGGTGATGATGGTGATGGATGAACATCTTCTACAACGACAGCTGCAACCTCTGTGGTCCACGACAATGGAGAGCCGGGCGTGATACTTGAGCCTTGATCAGCCTCCACTCAAACCAGATTACTGTCGTCCATCTTGAGGTAACGATGTTTGGTCTGCGCGCCACCATCTGACGGCTGTAAATCTTCTGCAGTGTAAGCCTCGTATTCGACTGAGAGGGATGTGTGTTGCAAGTGAATTATTGTCACTTTCAGAATTTTTCTCGGCGAAATGAATGTCAGAATATTACATGTATGACTGTCACTGTCAGATGTAATTGTTAAGTGGGCGAAAACAAGCAATGTTCACAATCTCAAGTCATGTCAGGGCATATCCTCGATTATCCAGGGAAGTTTATGACCATTCTATTCCAATGAATGGCCTGGACCTATTAGCTGCCATAGCTCTGTTTGGGAAGTGACGTCACAATATCAATCTCTCTAATCAGTAACTGCGGCTATGGATGGCTATTTGTGGCATATATCGAATCGGGCTCAAAACGAGGCTACGAAAACGAATAGGTCCAGGGAATGCTTGCATAATCGAGGATGGTAAGAGAAAATAATATACTTTTTCATTGGGGATAGGTATGGAATCCTAGAAGGGACATTATCGCGTTGCTGCATTGTCGCCCTTACAAAAGCAAGCAAAAAGTGTCAAAATTAACCAAAGCGCGACAATGCGACAAATGGCCAAAATGTCGCGTTGACGCATTGTCGCATTGTCGCGCTTTTGTTAATTTTGACACTTTTTGCTTGCTTTTGTAAGGGCGACAATGCAGCAACGCGATAATGTCCCTTGTAAGGGCGACAATGTCCATTCTAGGTTTCCATAGATAGGAATATTGATTTAAAATATTAATACAAATAAAACCACAAGAGGTCATATTGTCCAGCATTTGTGGCGCAGCTTTTAGAAATATTTCATCAACTTGACGGAGGCACCCATGATGCATTCACACAGGACACCGTCATGAGGATTCCGACCTTTGTCTCACTAGGCAACCCATCCGCTTCTTGTCATGACCGGGGCGGTGAGGTTGCCTAGTGGTTACAGACACAGGTTCGAATCCTCGAGTTTGCTGATATTCAATGTGGCAGCATTGCCCATGACACCAATGCTTCATTGGTTCGAATCCAGAATCGCCCCGTGTATGTTTCTAGGTTTGTCAGCACCCTACCCAGCGTTAGAAATTGGCACTAGTCCTGTAGTCCTTACTAAACTGCCCAATAGTAAAGGTATCCTAAGGACTAGTAGAAATTGGCCCATTTTAAGGGTTTTGCTATATGTTATCATTATAAGGACTAGTGGACAAAAACTGTTTCTTTCTAACCCTGCTACCCTTGCTTACCCAAGTGGTAAACGTCTGAGACCTGCATCACTTCAGGCTTTCCTTCAACATTAAGCTGACACGCCGTGATATAGATGGAATACTGTTCACAGCGGAGTTAAACCCAACTCTTTCACATGCTCCATTACCAAGAGAGCATAAGCATGCTATATGAATTGTACCTAACGATGTATTTGTGCTACTACGTTCCAATAATGGTTAAATAATGATCGTAAGTTTAGGTGAGGTGAGGTGAAATGGGGTTTAACGTCGCGTCGAGGAGTATTGCACTTATATAGCGACGTGCATGTACGTGTGTGTGTTTGTGTGGCTGCTTGTACTAGTCCGGACTAATGCTAGCACACTGAGATACCATGCCGCAGTTTAACATGAATACCCCACTCAAACACAGCATACTGACTCCGAGCCGACCAGTCCTTGCTTTAGCCCCTTAATGCTGAGCGCCAGACAGGGTTACAACAAGTACAATCTTTTAACGTCTTTTGGTATAACGCTCTGCGGGCGGACGCTCTACCACTAGACCACGGAGGCGGTCATATTTTAGGATGACAACATCCACTTTGATATTCCGAAGGAAGAGCGGTGAATGCGGTTTCACGCCGCTTTGAACAGTACCTGGGGCGGTCAGGTAGCCTCGTGTTTAGAGCGTTCGCTCGTCACGCCGAAGACCCGGGTAAAATGTGTGAAGCCCATTTCTGGTGTTCCCCGCAGGGATATTACTGGAATATTGTTAAAAGCGGAATAAAACCAAACTCACTCACTTACTTCACTAGATGTGAGTGAGTGTACCGGGTTTAGCACTACTTTGAACGTTAGTCCAGTTATTTCACGGCGTGTCAGCTTAATGTGGAAGGAAAGCCCGAATTGATGCATTTACTACATTGATGAATCCACGAACGCGGGTATAGTGCTGACAAACTAAGAAACATAAACATGGCGAACCGGGAAGCGAACAACAATCAGGTTTCTGGCACGCCTTAGACACGCAACTCCTCAACACACTACACTAAGACTAATCTCCACCGTTCCTCCTGTCATAAGCGACCAGTCCCTTAAGGAGAATATCGCAGGTCTATATGGTTTAGGACGTTATTGGTGATATTCATAATTTGCTTTCCATCCCACGTTATCAAGTGCCACAATCGATGGCAATGTATCCCGAGGAATGGTAAGTTAGTTCACTAAACTCAGAAAATAGCTCAAATTGACGCTCTCGAAACACTTCCCTGTAGGTCAAACCCACGCAGTGAGGTAAAACTGTGCTCCCTGCTCCATACAAGGCCCTACACAGAGAACTGCTCTGTTTTGCTGCGGATGTTGCCGCAGGCGTCGATGCTGACTGGTGCAGATTGAAATGTCACGAACGTCGCGTGAAATATATTTCCTACTTAGACATAACTTATATGGTTGGAGCCTTGAACTGTGGCTTTCTATAGCGTCGAGAAAGGTAAACAGCTCCCCCTACCCCAATCTCGTAATCCCTATCCCTTCTCCTCTTCTTCTCCTATTCCTTACTCCTACCCCCCCCATCCCCCCCCCCCCTACGCCTCCCGATCCTTTACTTTTACCCTCATCCCAATCCCCTACTACCCCACCCCGTAACTCCTACCCCCACCCAACATGTCCCCATCCCACCCTACCGTCATCAGCAACTTACCTCCCATCCCGATCGACGTTACCTCCACCTCCTACCCCCACCCCGTGCCTCCTACCCACACCCCCTACTGTCATCTACCAATACCCTGCCCCCATCCAGATACCCTACTACCCCAACTCCTATTCTCTACCAACATCTCTCCTATCCATAGCACAACACACGGTTATGGGTTACTTATTTTATTTACTTATTTTATATATAAATAAATATATATAATAAGTGGTCCATTTGAGTTCGTTATAACCGTAGCATATATATTTGAGTTCGTTTTAACCGCAGTAGATATACTTGAGTTCGTTATAACCGCAGTATAAATTTATTTTTCGCATTTAAGAGATTTTTATCGTACAGCTTTTAATCTAAATGGCTAATATTAATACTTGGTCTGCTCTCTCAGTATGTGATCGCGGATTAGTGATAATTTACCTTTGGGGACATCCGGATGACGTCTTGTTGACGTCCGGATGACGTCTTGTTGACGTCCAGATACACTCTCCTACCCAGAGTTCCATGCGGCCGGCAGCCAGCTAGCATAGTACCTCTGCCACAGGCCAGCGCCATGTGACGATTCGTCACATCTTTCACAGTCCATTCAAGATATTGCATATGCTTTTCATCCGTTTCATGTTTGACAAGTCTACACATTTTCATAAACAAATGTCAAAGAATGGTTAACTTTCATTGAGAAAGTATGCAAATACGTAAAAATCTACTTGTTTTTGCGTAGTTATCCTATGTTTACATTGGTTGTACGGCTCCACGTGCTGTCATCGAAGCCCGACGGAGAGCTAGCGACACGGTCACTTTGATGCATAAATATACATTGTCATGCAACTCACTGTCGCAGTTGTAGTAGCATATCTATATAGTTATGAAAAACAACATGTAAAGCGCCCCCAAATATTTGCATTAGTCCGTTCTATACTGATTTCTGAAAAAGCGCGTTTGTTTGTTATTGTACAGTTTAATTGTTTTAACCTTTCAGATATATCAACCGTGGGAGGGATACAGACAAGTACCGGATTCTAGAGCCACGATGTGACAGACAATGCCGAGACCATGTGCACAATTTTTCAGTTCATTGAATAACTTGTTAGTTAACTTTACCTACTCGTTGTGTGATCCTTCTGCATTTCGCTAGTTTCGACATTCGTAACTTTGTAGATCCTTGTGATATATTTTCGTATATATATATATATATATATATATATATACACACATACATATATAGTTAATTTGTTGTTATACACACATAAACAAACACACACAGACACACACACACACACACACACAAATATATATATATATATATATATATATATATATATGGGTGTGTGTGTGTTTATGTGTGTATAACAACAATTTAACTATGTGTGTGTGTGTGTGTGTGTGTGTGTGTGTGTGTGTGTGTGTGTGTGTGTGTGTGTGTGTGTGTGTGTGTGTGTGTGTGTGTGTGTGTGTGTGTGTGTGTGTGTGTGTGTGTGTGTGTGTTGTAACGGATCGGCCAAAGACTGGTCGATATTTACTTGCGGACAAATTACTAGCATAAATGGATATATAACATGTATATACTATATAATTTAGAGAAGACTCATAAAGGCCGACTCATCCACTCGTCTGCCATGCCCAAACTGGATTATTGACAGACCGCCATGATATTGGTGAACTATTGTGGTGCAACACAACCTTCTGGCAGTGGGCGGACTTCATTGTGTGTCACATAGCTTCCGACATGGTGTGACAGTACCTCTGGGCATGCTGCAAGGATGCGGGTGACTCAGTCGTATAAGGCGCCGCAGTTCGCTTATGAGTTGTTTCCCTTTGGCGTGTCGGGATCTTATGATCGTTGGTTCAAGTCCTAGATTCGTCCTACTTGTAAGCTTATCAACCCGTGCCCGGGTGATTCACCAAAATGATCAACTTCGAAAAACAAGCTTCCTCTCACACTAAGCTTGTACGATATAACTGTGATATAACTGGAATATAAAGCAAATTCACTCACTCACAAAGCTGCACACGCCACGGACCAAAATACGTCTTTGGGCCCTGTTACGACGTAAATTGTAATAAAAAGGTAAATTGTAATACTTGCAGCAAATTGTAACAATTTTGACGTAAATTTTAATAACAACGTAAATTGTAATAAAATTTGACGTAAATTGTAATACGCAAATTATAACAAAAATCTACGTTAATTGTAATAATCTCAACTTGCCGTAAAATGTAATAACTTTTTACGTAAATTGTAATAACCTTATAAGTTTAGTGTCAAAGGCGTTAAATGATCACTAGAACCTTTCCTTGTCAGGGTTGGTACAGGGTTTATCGTACAATCGTCATTAAAGTATGGGTGTGGGGGAGGTTTGAGGTCGTTATCGTACATTGTTGTATAATTATATGTATATATAAACGCATTGGAATTTCATTTCTATGGTTGTCCAAAAGAGGATTAATTACTAGAATAAACTTAGTTTTCTCATTTTTTTTAGAAATACTCTGTGTGTTTTGTACTTAATTGTAATATGTCCTATTGACGATTTTCTTCATAATTGTTCATATTTAACCTAATGGAATCATATTCATATTGGTAAAGTAGGTAGTAATATACACAATGGAATAATTATAACGTAATAAACTTACAAAAATATATTGATGTGTAAATGTGGAAAGTCTGACTTTCTGACTGAAGCAAATTTATTTATTTTGCAACTGTATATTTGTACATATGTTATGCGGGGAGGGGTTTACTAAGTTGCAAGAACTTGTCCCCAATACAATTCTCATTTTGTTCTGTGAATAAAATATGTTAAACTAAACTAGCAAATGGATGACATGTCATTCTGCAGTAGTCTGTGTGCAAGCTGATTTATACATCTTCATATACATAATATCAATTTATTATCATTCAAGTTTCAGTTTTTGAACGTTGCTCGGAGGATGTAAAGGAAATAATGACAATGTCCTGGGCGATGTACATGTAGGCATGTCAACCCGCAAGGACTACCTTTATCAATTATTTTACGTGCAGCTTGTGTCTGTATTGTGTGTATGTGTTTGTATGTATGTGTTAGTGTGTTGGTGTGTATATGTGTGTATGTATGTATGTGTGTGTGTATACTGATGAGGGCATAGTATCGGAGATAAATATAATTTGGTTTCTTAGTTGGTCACTATTCTTTTCAATGGAATGTTAAGAAGGTATGCTATAATTTTTATTACAGTGCTTGATGTTAGCTGGAATTATTTTAATCCTCTTAAACCCCCAGAGAAGATTATCTTCTGAGGTAATTTTTGTCCGTATATATGTCACAAATTAGTGATAACTTATGAAAACTTAATTATCTTTTTCGAAAATTATGTACCGCATTATACGTGAGGTACCAAATTTGGTATCAAGGTTGCTTGACGCAATCGACCAACGATTGCCGAGTTTAATGATCTTAGAATACTCTTCGTATAAGGTCAAAGAGAATATTTACGTTAGTGACAAAACCCTTTTCATTATAGACTTTTCATCCTTTCAATTTTGATCAAAACAGATATATTTCAGTAATAATTGATTGCGACAAATTTATTATACATTCTGATGCTCTTTGAAACTCAACAAGACGTGCCCGAAGATACCGGATATTATTTGTGTATGCTTTGAATTATGATTATCATGATGGATTCTGTTTTTGTTGTTGGGGCAAGGAGTTATTATCCCAGCAAAAGTTGTCAGTAAGTTGTTGTTAGTTCTTCATGACTTATGAAAGGAATCCAGACAGTTATATTTATTCATTTATTTCATTAGATGTACTTCTTCCTATGAAAGGAAATATTTTATGTTATATTAATTATCCATATGTTAATCATACATTGCTACAAATATTGCATACGTTAACATGGTTTGCATTTATTTATTATTATTTCTTTATCTGTGAGAAGTTCACAGAGATCGAGAATACACAATATCCAATAGTATATGCAATGTAGGTAAAGAATATCCACGCCCCTCTTTTGATATTAATAAAAACCTTGTATATAATGTTATGTATTAAGTATTCTCCTTTCCCATGCATGGGGAATCTATGCTGCATTTTCTGACGACTGTTTTTTTCCCTTTGACATTGCACAGGAGATCTGTCACTCATTTGTTGTATTTGAATTCGTCGTCAAAATATAATGTATAAATACGATTGAATTGTTTCGTTTGTTTCAATGGAAACGGTCATGTGCTCCTTATCAAATTAAGTAAACCTCCAATGCAAATCGACATAATTTCAGGGTCCGGTTGCACAGAGCTCTCTTCGGTAACTCGGAACTCAATGTTATTGCAATCGACTCCTAGCTAAGCTACTATTGGATGATAAATCAATAAACCTATTTGTCGAATAGACGTACCTAATGTAATCCATCATTTTTAACCCGAGGATGGATCTTTCAGTCATAAATTTCGATGTGTACAGTTGCTAGAGTATCATTCTAACAATACAGACATGACACAAGCTGCACGTAAAATAATTGATAAAGGTAGTCCTTGCGGGTTGACATGCCTACATGTACATCGCCCAGGACATTGTCATTATTTCCTTTACATCCTCCGAGAAACGTTAAAAAACTGAAACTTGAATGATAATAAATTGATATTATGTATATGAAGATGTATAAATCAGCTTGCACACAAACTACTGCAGAATGACATGTCATCCATTTGCTAGTTTAGTTTAGTTTAAACATATCTTATTCACAGAGCAAAATGAGAATTGTATTGGGGACAAGTTCTTGCAACTTAGTAAACCCCTCCCCGCATAACATATGTACAAATATACAGTTGCAAAATAAATAAATTTGCTTCAGTCAGTAAAAGTCAGACTTTCCACATTTACACATCAATATATTTTTGTAAGTTTGTAACGTTATAATCATTCCATTGTGTATATTACTACCTACTTTACCAGTTGAAATATGATTCAATTAAGTTAAATATGAACAATTATGAAGAAAATCGTCAATAGGACATATTACAATTAAGTACAAAACACACAGAGTATTTCTAAAAAAAAATGAGAAAACTAAGTTCATTCTAGTAATTAATCCTCTTCTGGACAACCATAGAAATGAAATTCCAATGCGTTTATATATACATATAATTATACAACAATGTACGATAACGACCTCAAACCTCCCCCACACCCATACTTTAATGACGATTGTACGATAAACCCTGTACCAACCCTGACAAGATAGGTTCTAGTCATTTAACGCCTTTGACACTAAACTTATAAGGTTATTACAATTTACGTAAAAAGTTATTACATTTTACCGCAAGTTGAGATTATTACAATTTACGTCAATTTTTATTACAATTTGCGTATTACAATTTACGTCAAATTTTATCTCAATCTACGTTGTTATTACAATTTACGTCAAAATTATTACAATTTGCTGCAAGTATTACAATTTACCTTTTTATTACAATTTACGTCGTAACAGGCCCGCAGCGCTTTACTGGAATCGAATGTCGACGGCTTTGATGTTATAACCCCCAACTGACTATTCCAGAGCTTACGTTGATGTCGTAAGTAGGTCTCTAAGTCAAGATGAGCTGAGGGTTGTAAGCACGTCTTAACCGGAGATCCAGTAGGTGATCGGGTCTGTGCCCGCGGGCCGAAGACGGACCTTGTACATGCTCGATAAATGGCTGCAACATATACTTGACAGGACTTGATGCAGAGCTGATTGATTAGGGGATGCTGTTGAAGAGATAACGGGGGTTAATGGATACGACCACGCAGATGAGGAAATAGGCATGTCTTTGCTCGGCAGTGGAACTGGATTCGAGACACAATATCCTTTAACAAGCCATGCCGGGGGAGTTAAGTTTGGGAAGTAGTGTAGGGGCTGTAAGTCTCCATATGGTAACTGTGTATTGAATTGGTGTATATGACCCGTGTTTCTCAATTATAAATCGCAAACGCCTATTTCAAAACTGACCTATGGAATTTATGTTAGGCTAGCCATGACACTGTTTCTTGGGTTTGAACAATGTAACAGAAAACAAACATTGAGGTGTCTATTGTTTGACATGTATTTTTAAAGTTTCTTTTTTGTGGGTGGGCGTGGTCACAACGTAGATTTGGCTTATTGAAAATCCTATTTCGATTCCCCATATGGACACATTACTTGAAGCGAATTCTCGGTGTCCCCCACAGTTCCTGTCAATGTCACAAGGGGATGTGAATGCTAGGAAGGACCATGTCAATTTCACGAGGACCTTTGTCAGTTTCACGTCGGGCCTATGTATGAGGACTTAAGTGATTTTCAAGGGGATGCATGTCAGTTTCACGAGGGCCATTGTCAATTTCACAAGGCCTATTTCAATTTCACGAGTACCAATGTCAGTGTAACAAGGGCCTATGTCTTTTTCGCGAGGGCATTTGTTAATTTCACTAGGGTCTATGCCAATTCACGAGGCCTTTGCCACGAGGGCCTGTTACAAATTTCACGGGGGACGTATGTCAATTTCGCGAGGCCTTTGTTAATGTCACTAGGGTTTATGCCAATTCACGAGACCTTTGCCACGAGGGCCTGTTACAAATTTCACGAGGGACCTATGTCAATATCGCGAGGGCCTTTGTTAATTTCACTTGGGTCTATGCCAATGCACGAGGCCTTTGCCAGGAGAACATGTTACAAATTTCACGAGAGACCTATGTCAATTTCGCGAGGGCATTTGTTAATTTCACTTGGGTCTATGCCAATTCACGAGGCCTTTGCCACGAGGGCTTTTTACAAATTCCCGAGGGACCTATGTCAATTTCACGAGTACCTTTGCCAATTTCACGAGGGCAATGTCAATGCCACAAGGGTCTTGTTATTGTTACGATGGCATCGTTCGTGTCTCAAGGGTCTTTCCAGTATCAGGAGGGACAGTCGACACCGGGGTCTCATCGATGTAGCTGTCTTTTACCCCAGAGACAGGGGTTCTGATACCGACTCATCTGTTCCAGTTGTCAACGATGATAGAACGTCCAGACCGACATCCAAGGCCTTTCTGAAGGTCAGTACTGGGCATTGTCCGAGGACAGCGGTATTTTAAGATGTCGTCTCATAGTGGAACAGATGTGACTAAACTTCAGCATGTACACTTATAACTGGTTGATTACTATTTTGAGATTGTTGGGTGATATAACAATCATTCATTTATTCCCAGCGGACACATGCCATAAATAGGCTCCTCACGTGAGAGGGTGACAATGAGTCTGTACGGACGTTCGCTCCCTCCACGAGAGAATACACCACTCAGACACAGTATACCCTTTCCGAGCCGACCAGTCCTTGCTTTCGCCCCTTAATGCCGAGCGCCAGGTAGAGTAACAACAAGTACCATCTTTCAACGTTTTTCGGTATGACGCGGGCGAGGATCGAACCCCGGACCTTCCGCACTGCAGGTGGACGCTCAACCACTAGACCACGGAGGCGGTCCATTCCCCAAATGCTATAAGTATAGTTGGTTTTGTTTCCATGCGACGGAAACGTCAAAATGTCCACCCAAAACCATAAATAATGACATGTCTGTGTAGTTTCAATCTGAGCGTGTCTTTCAACACCAATAAGAAACATAGTTTACTAAATCTTGAATTACCTCATGAATTGTATCATGATATCAGACACCGGTTTGTCGTAGATATGAAGAGGTGCTACCGAGGATAGGAAACTAAACGCAAAAAAAGAGAAAGATACGGCGTTATATTTCAAACAAGGGGTAGCCTAGTGGTTGAAGCGTTCGCTCGTCACGCAGAAGGCCCGGGTTCGATTCCCAACATGGTTACAATGTCTGAAGCTCATTTCTGGTGTCCCCGCCGTGATAATGCTGGAAGATTTCTAAAAGGGGCGTAAAAACATACTCAATCACTCACTGCTTTTTTAAATAAAAATCGAAAGCAATTGAGGGGATCCCGCAAATGCTCAAGTTTTTATATATATATTTGCAACAAATAAGCTCAGTAACATACATTGTGACATTATGACTTGCCTTTGCATGTGTTTGTGACGGGTGCCACCGCTTAATCGCATTAATATCTCTCTCTCGCACTCAATGGTGATACAATATGATGGTTAACTTACCGTTACATACATCTTTGAACAATTGTTTTCTCCCTCACACCCAAATGTAGTTGTTTAACATGAATCTATTTTTATAACAAGCGACTACTTCATGTGTCTATCTACTCACGAAGTCTTTTCACATCTTGTAATTATTCGTTGTTTTTTATGTGAAATGAATATATTTATCATTTCTATTATTCAACTATACTCAATGTCCACTAAACAGTTCTGGTATAAGAAACAATGCCGCAATAGCGATAAGGACAATATACTTAACAGATCATTAACAGTACTAAATTATTTTATAAAATAGATATTTAATATAAAACATTTAACAGTTTGAAACTAATGAAAGTAAAATATAAGTTCAGATATTACATCTTATTAATTTGTAAACTGTTACACCAATACACGTGACCTTATTCACAAACATCCATGAAAATACATGGCTGGATTTTGCATCCAATTGCAAGGACAAACATAAAAATATCCCATTGTATTCTTTATATTGTTTAACGCAAAGCAAAGATCGACAGTGTGTAGTGGCGGTTTTTAGAACCGTAACTGTTTGTAGTGAAAGCCATTTCCATATTCTTAACAGATCTCTGCTAAAGGCAGAGTCCAATGTGTGATGATGCCAGGTGTCTGCAAAATAGTGAGCTTATCCTGCCCAACCGGCGGCACCCGTCACAAACACATGCAAAGGCAAGTTAGGTGTTCACCTGCAAAAACATCGACACATATATTTGAGTATAGTTATAGGGAATTGCATCGGACATTATTTTGGTCACTGATGCTTCAATTTTGGTAATATCCTCCACATGTCTACCAGAAAACGTTTTGAAAGCTTTACTGAGGCCTTGGATGTTGTATCTCTGATCAAACAACTTTTGAGCATGAAAGCATGTTAATCACATAACTCTTAAAACAAGACAGCAAAGTAAAATACTTTTTTGTGTATTGAGCCTCTTGATAATTCGTGACAACTCGTGTCATTCCGGTACTAGCAACTTGTGGTTGACGGAAAGTAGGGATTGGCGAGGAATACATCTGCATCGTTGGTGACCACTCGTGTCATTCCGTGCATGTTACGGAAAAGGGCGAGTGGCGACGAATGTATCTGCACGTTGTTTTGTTGGCAGCGTAACTCGGCATGGAGACACGAAGTCACGGTTTCATGTCAAACACAGAAACATAATTGCCAGGCAATTTCCCTGTTCTTCCGTTCAGCTTGCATACGGCATGTGCATGTGGCCACTTTCCTTCCTGTACCGGCTGCAGTTGACGTGCTGTTTCCTTTTTTAATGTCTTCTTTCACATACTGCTTTCCGTGGAACTGATTACAACATCTTGGTTTTTTTAATGCTGCAGGCATTGCGACAAAAGATAATGATAAATTCAGTTTAAAATCTTTCGACAATCCGGACATTGACATCTGTCGGTTTTAGAATAAACTTTACAAAATGACTTGTTTGTTCTATGTTGTATATTTTGACGTATTTTCCATCAAACGTGACAGACTAAGAACACGATCTATACCAGCTGGTCGGGGGTTAAAAAGTTATACTGTGAAATATGAAACTGCTTTTCTTTAAACATTTTAACAGATCGTATTTCATAAATTTATCGATTTCAATCATCACTCCATTTTGTTATTTGAGACGGATTCTAGAAGTCGAAATGATTTCGTACTATATTTCAAAATAATAATTACCAATACTCATTTTTAATTATCTTGTGCATTATCGTTGTTTTATTGCCAGTGAAGTCAAATAGTCATGTGGGAGTAGCACTGTTAGTAATACGACCACAGTGATAAACCGGCACTAGAATTACAAGTACGTCGTACAAAACTGAGGAGCGAAAGAAACTATGCCTCTCTTTTCATTACATCATGTTTGTTTTTCTTGATATTAAGTTAGCGATGTTATATCCACAAAATGAACTCCCCTCGCGCTTAGTCAGCATTCAAAGAATGCTTCTTCGTACATGTGTATAATTTAAGGTAAAACATTCAAGAATTGAAAAAAAAATCGCATGTTATACAACTGCTGATGGGTAAAGTTGACATCTTATCTTTGAAAATCAATAAATTTGCTTTTTCGGCATACATTTACATATAAAACATGGTGGGGGTCATGTGGTTGCAAATTCATTTCTTACCCCAGTCTTCATTGTACCAATACATTTACGAGATGTTGCAGGAATGAATGATGGTTCAATAGAAAATCAAATTTAACAACAGTTCTTTTAATTTTTAATTACAATATACTTTCTTTTGCCCCACAGTTTAGAAAATATCACAATATAGGATATACCACAGAGTTTTACAGTCCGTCATTCCAGCATTTACATTGACATTTGCAATGAACATTTGAAATTAACATTTGACATGGACATTTGACATTAACAATTACATTAACATTTGACATTAACATTTGACATGGACATTTGACATTAACAATTACATTAACATTTGACATGGACAATTGACATTAACATTTGACATTAACATTTAACATTAACAATTACATTAACATTTGACATGGACATTTGACATTAAGATTTGTTATTAACATTTGACATTAACATTTGATATTAACATTTGACATTCACATTTGACATTAACATTTGACATTAACAATTACATTAACATTTGACATGGACATTTGACATTAAGATTTGTTATCAACATTTGACATTAACATTTGATATTCACATTTGACATTAACATTTGACATTAACATTTGACATTAACAATTACATTAACATTTGACATGGACATTTGACATTAAGATTTGTTATTAACATTTGACATTAACATTTGATATTCACATTTGACATTAACATTTGATATTCACAATTTACATTACCATTTGACATTAACATTACATTAACATTTGACATTAATGGTATCAAAGGGATTCTTCCTTACAAGAGTGATTGAGTGAGTTTGGTTTGATTAAAGGGCATTCAAATTTTATTGCAGGCTGAAGATATTTGATGACAGGTAACGTGGGGAAGGGTCGTTTTTATGCTTTTGTTTTCTTGTTTGTTCATGACCAAAATTGTGACTGTGATTCTTCTTTCACTGAAACGAAGCACGGGTGGCCCAGTCGTCTAATGCCCCGCTATTCGCCGTGTAGGGTTGCGTCCCTTGGACACGCCAGGTACCTATGATCGTGGGTTCGAATCCCGGCTCTCCTCGATTATGTTTCTAGGTCTCTCGGCACCATTTCCGTCCTAGTGGATTTCACTAAAGTGGTAAACGTCTGAGACATGCATCACTTTTAGGTTTTCCTCCCACATTAAATTGTTCGATAGGCATTACGTAGAAGTTGACGGATGACAAGGTGGACACGATTTTATGGATAACAATTTCTTTAATACTGTAAAAAGCGACGTTTCGGTATAGATCCTTATAATGTCATATGCCTTTGGTTACGGTAGTTGAAGATAAACTGTTTTCAGGTTTGAGACAAACAAATAGAAATATTTTAGATTGAATGATTGACCTTAATACATTTAAATGAATTGAAAAACCCCCAACATTTTGAAACTTTTCTATCATTCAAGACACATGTCTCATATAAGAAAAAAATACATTCGGAATCCTCTTCATAAGACATATGAAATGCTATATTTTAAATTTTTATTTACATTGAATTGAACACAATTATTCTTGACATTTTGACATGTCACTCTATCAAAAGTGAATGAGCAGCTATAGTTTTACGCCGCTTTTAGAAATATTCCAGCAATATCTTGGCGAGGAACACCAGAAATGAGCTTCACACCCTATCCTTAAAAATCATCAAAATACAAGATATTAGATTTGAGCAACAGAACAATGACATACTTATCACACTTGACTGTCAAACAAAATATATTTGTAACTTAATACTAACATCTGTATTCAGGATGGTCATCTGATCATACCACTCCTTTTAAAGTGACTATTCAATCCTTTGATAAAAGTACCACGATAATCCAAAGATCGTAGAAAGCTAAATATGACAATATCCACATTTTGAGAATATATTTTCAAATGTTCAACAAAAATCCTCATGGCAGATAATATTAAAGTGTTTCCAAATGAAAAACCTATTTCGAAATTTTACATAAATATTTGATCATCCAAGGTGACATTTACTGTCAAACCGTAGCACGGACTCTTGAGTTTCGAGTACTGGACATTGTTTTCTGTGGAGATGTACAGACGTGTGTTCCACTTGATCGCTTGACAGCACGGATGTGCCATTGGTGTGTGTGGATGACATACAAGCGTTACATGACAGTGCTTACTTGACCTGACAATATGTGCTGTTGTACTGGAAGCGGCAGAAACATGTAGAATTTTATCCGTTATTGACAGAGATCTGGATTAGTCCGTGTTCGTATTGGACAGATTTCACCGAATGGATTTGAAAACAACGATGCCTATAACACATATGTCCAACAAGACGCACCAGGGACTCTAAGACTCTGATACAAAATACACGAACCACACCATCAATGCCTGTTGTACATTGTGAACAGATACAATATAAGCCAGGACTATATAGAGAGAACACCTTGGTGTCGTGTTTCCATTGATTTCACAAGCGTCATATTGACAGATGTAACATCAGACATAACCTTACTGGACGACACTGAGGGGCTTGGTGTTGCGATGTCGTGTCGTGGTGTCCACAATCGTTGTATTGACAAACGCCAGTCATGACCTAACTATGCGACGCTGAGAATGTCTTGGTGTCTTGATGTCCACAAGCGTCATGTGAACAAATCCGACGTCAGGTATGACCTTTCCGAGCGACAACGAGGATGTCTTGGCGTCTTGATGTCCACAAGCTTCATGTGATGTTCCGTTCCATTGCTCCAATGTTACCTAAGGCTATGGAGCTGGCACCTAACGTTCTTGGTCACTTTTAGAAAAATCAATCAATTGTCCGCCTTCAGGCTTGCTGAACATATAGTCTCTCAACCCATACTTGACAAAGTCTTTGCAAACTTGGTCCGCCTGTCTAGACTTGTACATCATCGCCTTCATGATAGAATGCCCCGTCACGGCCGTAGGAACCACCGAGAGAAAGTTTGGTAACGTCATTATGCCTTTTATTCCTATTTTGACGTAACATAAAATAGAGAGAGAGGTGTTAAAACAAAAATTTAAACCAACGAACCAAACAAAGCCCAAACAAGTTCGCTGGACATTCTGGCTTTCCCAAACATTGTGCATCTCCCTTCAGAGAATATGTGTATGTCTTGCATCAGTGGTCGAAACAATATTCTGTCTTTATCAAAAGTCCCATCGGGCAAAAGAAAGTATACACCCTGTTTGATGGTGGCTAAACATGAAACATATAATAGTTATTGGATGGTGATGTAATGAGCAGAGTGAAGCAGGTATTGTCAGGATCAGTTTGAGTTGGTTCGCAGATACCAGACATTCAGCCAAGTACGTTTTTACAACGTTTGTAATTCTTTTGGTCAAATCCAATTTTCATGTGTATTCCTTTTGCCAGATAGTATAGTTGGAACATTGTTGAGTGTGACGTTGAGACACAGACACATCCATGTAATTATAACACCCAAATTGTTTATGCGTTCGTCATAGTGTATCATGTTTCACATAAACATTTATGTACTATAATCGAGACTGACTACATGTAATTGCTACCTTCTCAGTCGGAGCATCTCCACTGCACCAACATGTAAAATATCACACTCATGGTCAAACAGATGTGAACAGGTTTTTCAAATTCTATCAATGACCACCTCCGTGGTTAGTGGATACAACATCTTTCAGGAGAGCCGAAGGTCGGTGGTTAGATCCCTGTTCACGTCCTACCTAAATACGTTAAAGGATGGTAGTTGTTGTTACCCTGCCTGGTCGCGACATCAAGGGGATAAAAACACTTTGATCTACTTGGTCTGAACCAACAGCATTTTCTGCGATAAAGAAGAACGCAAATTGAAATAAAACGATTCAGTTTTGAGGTCGTTGAACCTTTACATTCATCTTAATCTTCACAACAAATGTCCTTATCTTTAAGATTGTAGAACAGTCTTCTGAAACTGTATTTGAAGTATTGCTTTTTATATAAGATTTGACAATATTGCGAATATGACACAGCCTCTAAATTGGAAATGGCGCCGCATGGAGTGCTCGATTTAATGGGGTTTTTTTATGAGGTAACCGTCGCGTATTGGAGATGAAGATATATTACAATACTATTACCAATATTTTACATATTAGATAACAAAACCATGCTATATTCTATTTCGTTGCCATAGATACAACCAACACAGGGGAACATTCGTGAGGAGAAAAAGCAATACACCACGATTAACGATTTGATGTCTTCCCATTTCATATACGTTTAAGAGACTTGGGGATGATTTACGATGCTACATAGATGCTGTTGGTGAATGTGTGGCCTTTGATGTACACTGTATACGACTGTCTGACAAGTATTACATCAACGATATAGCGTCATTAAATCTATATCTAAAGGTTGACTGATACAATCATTTCAGGTTTTCTCCAATAAAATATTTTATTCCTGTGGAAAACCAATGATTATCTAATATTTGGCTATTTTGAAAGTTTGATTAAGATATCATACATATACATAATTAACCTATTCCTTAAGGTCACAAACTAAGCTGCCATGTAAAAGAAAGTATGTACCCTGTTTGATGATGGCCAGAATGATACAAACAAGAAATTGTTATTCATGGGGATGTACTTGTATTTGATACGATTCATGGTTTAGACCTCAAGTTTTCAATATTTCGGCGACTATTCGCTGCCTAACAACGATTTGATAACAGTTGTTGGTCAGTCCAACAGTCAAGTTTATACTTTTCCTGAGAATTTATTATTAACGATTGAAGTTGTTACCTGTATGGAAAATGTAGCACCTTGCAGCATCTCCTTCGGCGACGACGAAAGTTTCAGAGTCTTCGAAATACGCCACTGTCTCCAAACCCTGAGACAACTTGATCTCAAAGAGTCGTGGGCTGAACTTCATTAGTTTCAAAGCGAACGAGTCTCTTAAGGAATTTTCAGAGGTACTCTTGTAGGTGTTGCAACACGATATATTAAACACAGCCTTCGTGGGCAAGTGGGTACAGCGTCTGCCAAGAGAGCTGAAGGTTTGTGGTTCGATCCCCTGGTCCCATCATAACAAAAGACGTTAAAAGATGGTTCTTGCTGTCATACCGCCTGACGCTCGGGACTAAGGGGATATAACAAGGGCTGGTAGAATGTGTCTGAAGGATATCCATGTTAAACTACGGTGTGGTATCTCAGTGGGCTAGTACTACAGAAACCGGTAAAAGTCCGGACTAGCACAAGCAGCTTCACATGCATACACATCGCTATTTAAGTGCCATAATCTTGAACGGGAAAAATAAACCCTACCTCTCGCTACATAAATCATGATGGTAAACATGTACTTTGTTCATTTAAAAGATTTTGATGATCACGTATTGAATTCCTTTTCCTATACCTGGGTTTCTGGCACCCTATTGACTGTTGGGATTAAGTGGTCAGTGACCTGGCTGTTTGGTCATCATCGCAAAGTTGCATCCCTTGGGCACGCCAAAAATATATAACAGTTGTTTCCAATCCCGGTTCGCCCCGATTATGTTTCAAGATCTGTCAGCACTGCTCATGTGTTTCACTGGAACGGTAAACGTGTAAGACCTGAATCACTTGGGACATTCCTACCACATCCAGCTGACACGCCGTGAAATAACGGGAATACGGTTTAAATCGGCATCCAGAGGGTTAACGCCGATTTGAACCGTATTCCCGTTATAACTAGAACACTATTCAAAACGTCCTTGTGCCCAACTCACTCCGTCACCCTTAACTGTCACCCCATGGCATAAGTGTAATATAATTTAAAACGTAGTTGAATCCAACCACTCACTAACTGATTTGAAATGGAACAGAAGAAAGATTTATTCTGCGTTGTTTTCATTATCCGAACCCGTAACACATTACTGAATACAAGTTAAAGTATCAGGCACCGGTATCTTTTACGTGCCCCTGAATGCTACTTCACTGTATTTACGTCTTGGAAGAAAGACAAGCAACACCAGACTTTTTCAAGCAAATGTCTGAAAACGTCTGAAGTACGTGGCCCATCTGTCTGTTGCATGCAATGCCTTTATATTCAAAGGACACATTTATATCCGTGGGCCTGGAAGGAAGCAGAGTGAAGTGTAATAATTCTCACACGTCCATTATCCGCGAGCTATTTACGTCTGTTCTATTAACGCAGCTGAGTCGTATATGTCACTGCGACATTAGATGCATTGTAGGATTTTACGTCTTTCCGTAAAGTAGGCTGCCAAATGTCATGAAAGATCTATGGCAACTCATACTAATTCGTATATTTCGCCACGACTTCAAAGTCCTGGAGTTGCACTGTGGGATATATGGTCTTGACGTAAAGTGGACATCCAAATGTCTTGAAAGATCTATGGCAGCTCTGATCAGTTCGTATACTTCGCCACCGAGTTGCATTCTGGGATATGCGGTCTTGACGTAAAGTGGAACGAAACGTGAACAAGATCTATGGCACTTCTGCCTAATTCTCCGAACAGCGGACACTCCACCGTCTTCTTCACGTTCAAAGGAATCACTCACCACTTCATGGAGTCTGATTAAAACATACAATACAAAAATCGATGAGTCGGTATCACTTTAAACCGAGCAAAATACAATGACCCTTTCAAAGGGCAACTCTCAACTCGCCTTTCGGAAGCCAGCTTCAAAGAGTTAATTGATCTAACTGCATCTTCATCCATCCCCAAAATGTTTGCTATCATGATAATAAAACATGCTTCAATCACATCTGGAGGTCATGTTGTTTAAGATGGGGTTATAATTGTGAACTTTGTGTAGTCATGTCCTCTACTACCGGATATTGAAAAGATAAATGGGATTTTTTTGAGAAACACATTCTCAACTCGTTGAAGGCGAGGAGGCTGGACGACGAAGGAAATTACAAACTTTCATTCAAGCGTCATAATGGGTTCTGACCTCCACATTTCTCAATTACCTAGGTACATAAGACCATGTACGTTTAATTCAAATGCCACGGAAAGACCATACTAAGCTTTCAACGCCAAGGTTACACAATCAAAGACCTGGTTAAGTCACTCCAGAAATATTTTGGAAGACATTCAGAGGAAGTTTCTGAATATGACACGTTGCTTGTCAACATGATGGGCGATGCTATCCTACAGTATAACCTTCACATGGAGTTTTCACACCTCCTCACACACTTGCACTTAAATGTTTGCTGTGCACAGAACACCTGGTGCCATGGCTGATTTTCGGCAATCAATTGGCATATATTTCACTCTTTTTTTTGTATTTTACATCCAATGGATTATGCTACTGCAAATATTCCCTATTAATTTTTATCTGGCATTGAGATCTAGCATTAGTCAAGTGGTAAATCGTTTGATCTTCACAAATGTGTTCTTTTCCTAATGTCATTTTGAAACAAACTCTATTGTCCCCGTCATGATATGGCAGAAATATTGCAAATCCCGGACCTTCACGGGAGAGAAGAACGGCCTGCTGAAGACCAATTCTAACCCGGATCTTCACAGGGGACAACCATGGGCTGCTGATGACCAATTCTAACCCGGATCTACACGGGGAACAAGCATGGGCTGCTGAAGACCAATTCTTACCCGGATATTCATGGGATTGGAAGAAGACAAGGTTGTGTTGCTGAAGATCAATTCTAAAGGGATTTTCACTGGGGACAAGCATGGATTGTTGAAGACCGTTATGTTTTAACTAATGGCAATTCGGAAGAGAATATATAGATGTCAACTTCTTTATTATAAGGAACACATCGTTGTAAGTATCTGCTCGTCCGTCAGGACGAGTATTTGATAATTTAAGCTTGCCCGACATCAGTTACCACTCGTCAATACGAGCGGACGAGTGGATTTTTCGAGCCCTGTAGATGTCAACTTCTTTATTATAAGGAACACATCGTTGTGTTCCTCATACTAAAGAAGTTGACATCCATATATTTCTCTTCCTTATGTGTATCACTTTTTTGCCTTTCAAAGACCTGGCAATTCGGAAGATAATATATGGATGTCAACTTCTTTATTTATAAGAAACACAGCTTGTCAGGTCAAAGTGCAAGTTATGGACTCGTCTCTCCGGCATGGGGACATTGTGCTGCTCCGGCGGCCACCGCAGTGTACGTATGATCTACGAACTCGTCGCTAAGTCTCATCGTACGCACCGCCTTTCCATTAGCTCCAAACGATGACGAGTTTCCGGCCAGGGATGTATTCTTTTCTTTTGTATGGTTGCGGGTAAACTGCAAAAAGAGAATGTAACGGTTAATTAAGGGTCGTTACGATGATTTAAACAATAAACATATTTTCAAAACGTCCAGATAATCGAATTGATCAATATTTGTTTTCCAAAATAATTTTGTTTTTTAGAATATAAATGTTTTGTGTGTGATACGTGTATATATTAATTTATTTTATAATAAGTTTAATCGATGTTTGTTTACCAAGTTCTGGGAGTTTAAAGGTTTCTTGGAT
This sequence comes from Haliotis cracherodii, assembly GCF_022045235.1. Taxonomy (NCBI): domain Eukaryota; kingdom Metazoa; phylum Mollusca; class Gastropoda; order Lepetellida; family Haliotidae; genus Haliotis; species Haliotis cracherodii. Next base: position 1,264,129 of record NW_027266296.1, on the reverse strand, counting down.
TTACATAGTGTGCACACAGTTTGTTATGTATATAACTCCATAAACACATAAAACAATATTGAAAACAATTCTTGTAAATAAATACGTCAACAACAATAATTTCACAGATGTTGTTATTAAATCACCAACCCACAAAGAAACTGCAGACAAAAATACGAAATCATCAGTCAGTTTGTGGGCGAATGGCCTAATTTCTTTTGATTTATTGAAACATAAACGCAAAAACTTTTGCAATTTGTATATTCGAGTAATCCGTAATCGAGTAATATCGAGTAATCCGAAGCTTGAGACAAACGGAGGCCAATATTAGACCATAGTTCCCATACCCATTCTGCAGACCACGGAACTAATCGTCTAAATGGAATATCAAGTTAAACGACTTAGAGTTAACCATGTTTCACTACACCATCAAGGAAGTACGTCCCCAACACAGCAATTTGAAGCATTTGTTGACGGTTTGGCAAAACATGCCGTCATACTGGTTTCAACTGTGACATATTTCCTAACGCAATGACCTCAAATAATGCACTATTATATCCCTTCAGGGAAGGATTCGGAGACACAGCACACTCCACAACACATAACCTCCATCAACGTTCAATTGCCACAATGCCGAGTCTTTCCCCAAGGAGTGCAAATCAAGGCTCCTGCCTAAATCCTATCAAAGTCACTGTAGAATGTTGAGACTCCATGTAATTTAGTTGACATCGAGGCTTAATTGAATATTTTGACCCAGGTGAGGTCTTGTCTTGTTTGCATGCAAGGAGGAGAGGCTTGTCCCTGATAATTTGCTGTTATCACGATATCCTGTTGTTTGGGGCATAAAATGCTGTTATCAACATGTAATGGGGCAGTACTGCATCATCTTGGTGTTCCCATTATGAGGGAGTCAAGCGGGTGTCAGGTCATCTTGTTTTGTCTTGGGGTACATAGGCATTTCTTCTCGGGCTTCTTAAAGATGATTGAGTGAGTGACTTCTCGAGCGTTGAATCCACACCATTGTCTTTGAAGGGGTAGCAATCGTTCGGTAATAATTTGGTAATTCTAACGAATTGAATGAACACGACGGATAAAGGGAGTTTCAATGTGAATATAAATACTACTCAAAAGTGATTGAGTGAGTTTATCGCTGCCGCACTGAACAGTATTCCAGTAGATCACGGCTTGTCAACTTTATGTGGGAGGAAAGCCTGCAGTCATCCAGGCCTCAGACGTTTTCCCACGAGCACGGGTACGGTGCTGAAAAAAACCCTAGAAGTATAATGGGGGCGAACCGGGATTCGAATCTGGATAGGTTCCTGGCGTCCCCAAGGGACGCAACTCTGCACTGCGAAAAGGTTTATTTCGTATAACTATCATGCCATGACAGATTTACTATCATATAGTAATAGAAATGAATTGGGTGTCCTTTAACTTCTTTATGAAATATATTTACTGGTTATCAACACAGTGAAACCTCGATAATCCGGACTCAGTGAGTACGGAACTACGTTTTACGTACACTTGATTTTAGGAACACCTTCACTAATACCAAAGAAAACTGATTGCTTTATCCGGACATTTGATAATCCATACGATTTCACTGAGACCCGAACCCTGCGGATTAACGAGATTTAGTTTGACTGTAATCCACACTGTTATAATACCCCAGGGGCAGACAACTGCATGTATTAATACTATGAAGAATAGCGAGTGAGTGAGTTTGATTATACGCCACTTTTAGCAATATTCCAGCAATGTCATGGCAGGGTACACCAGAAATGGACTTCACGCATTGTACCCATGTCGGGAATCGAACCCGGGTCTTCAGTGTGACGAGCAAACGCTTTAACCACTGGGCTATCTTTTAACAATATCAGTAAATATGCGGCGAGTTTTCTGACTGTCTAGTTGACAACACTGTTATGCGGCATCAGGCAACGCACCCACACCCACACACAAACCCACCCACACCCAAACACACACACACTCACACTCACACACACACACACACACACACCGGATCTTGTCAAGACGAAAAGAAGAGCCTTGGGTAGGTTATATATTGCCACATGCGAGGTGGAATTCTAACGTGTCAAGAAGGAGACCAAGGCCAGTCTAGTTATTGGGTCGCTACTTCATGTATGAAACTCGGAACTAATGAAAGATTTCAGTAGAGAAGAAACACCGGGGAAAGTCTTCACCTCATAAGTCCAGATTTTGATTGATCAAATCTAAAATAATATAAACAAGGCCAAGGTCGTCATTGTGTCGGGCTTCCGCGTTTGTTTGTTTCGTGGATCGGGGGATTTCGTATTCGGCAGTTCCTCTCAACGCCTATTGTTTTCGACGCTCAAGGAGCGGATATGGGCCTAAAAATCCGAAAATCGACAACCATTGGACACATCCATTAATATTGTTGAGGGATTATCTAATCCAGGTTTATACGTAGTGGCGGCAAACTGGACTCTACTTTATGATTCTTATTGAACAATTTCCATTTTTAAGCTGTTTGTTCGTTTCGTGGATTGGTGGATTTCGTAAAGAACGGATGTTGGCCTCAAAATCCGAGAACCGACAATCACTGGACACGTCCATTAATATTGTTGAGGGATTATCTGATCCAGGTTTATACGGAGTGGCTGCAAGCTGGACTCTACTTTATGACTTTTATTTAACAATTTCCAATTTTAATTTGTTTGGAATTGTTTTGTTTTGATTTTCCTGCTTAAGGAATCCAACCACTCTCACTGACTGATTTGAAATGGAACAGAAGAAAGATTTATTCTGTGTTGTTTTCATTATCCGAACCCGTAACACATTACTGAATACAAGTTAAAGTATCAGACACCGGTAACTTTACGAGCCCCTGAATGCTACTTCACTGTATTAACGTCTTGGAAGAAAGACACGCAACACCAGACTTTTTCAAGCAAATGTCTGAAAACGTCTGAAGTACGTTGCCTGTCTGTTTGTTGCATGCAATGCCTTTATATTCTAAGGACACATTTATATCCGTTGGCCTGGAAGGAAGCAGAGAGAAGTGTAATAATTCTCACACGTCCATTATCCGCGAGCTAGTTACGTCTGTTCTATAAACGCAGCTCAGTCGTATATGTCACCGCGACATTAATGCGCCGTAGATGCATTGTGGGATTTTACGTCTTTCTGTAAAGTAGGCTGCCAAATCAATGTCGTGAAAGATCTATGGCAGCTCATCCTAATTCGTATATTTCGCCAGGACTTCAAAGTCCCAGAGTTGCATTGTGGGATATATGGTCTTGGCGTGAAGTGGAACGAAATGTGAACAAGATCTATGGCACTCCTGCCTAATTCTCCGAAGAGCGGACACTCCACCGTCTTTATTCCCGTTCAAAGGAATCATTCACCACTTCACGGAGTCTGATTAAAACATACACTACAAAAATCGATGAGTCGGTATCATTTTAAACCGAGCACCAACTAAGCAAAATTAAATGACCCTTTCAAAGGACAACTCTCAACTCGCCTTTCAAAGGCCAGCTTCAAAGAGTTAATTAATCTAACTGCATCTTCATCCACCCTCAAAATGTTTGTTATCATGATAATGAAACATGCTTCAATCCCATCTGGAGGCCATATTGTATGCATTGGAGGGTGCATGGTTTCAGGGAAACCTCTCGTACTACTTTATTCTAAAACTAAAACCAAACACTAGGTGAAGATGGGGAGAAAATTTTGAACTTTGTGCAGTGATGTTCTCTTCTCCCGGATATTGAAACGATAAATCTAATCGTGTTATTGTGAAACACATTCTCAACTCGTTGAAGGCAAGGAGGAGGCTGGACAACAAAGGAAATTACAACTTCGCACATTCCATACCGTTATTTCGAGACGAAGGATGGGATCTGACCTCCACATTTCTCAATTACCTAGAGTATGTACATTTGATTCAAATGTCACGGAAAGACCCCACTAAGCTTTCAACGCCAAGGTTACACCATCAAAGACCTGCTTGGTTAAGTCACTCCAGAAATATTTTGGAAAACATTCAGAGGAACTTTCTGAATATGACACGTTGCTTGTCAACATAACCTTCACATGGAGTTTTAACATTTCCTTACTCACTGGCACTCTAATGTAAATTGCTGTGCTAACGGTAGAGCAAGGCATGGAGCACCTGGTGCCATGGCTGATTTTCGGCAATCAATTGACATAATGTTCACATCCTTTTTGCCTTTTTCATCCTATGGAATATGCTACGACGATTAGTATTTTGTGTTTACATCTAGCATTCGTCTAGTAGTTAAGCGTTTGATATACACAAATGTGTTCTATTCTTAATGTCAGTTTATTACAGACTCTATTGTTACCGTCTCGATACGGCTGAAATATTGCCAACCTCAGACTTTCACGGGGTAGAAGCATTGGCTGCTGAAGACAAATTCTAACCCGGATGTTCACGGGGGACAACCGTGTGCTGCTGGTCCAATTCTAATCCGGATCATCGATAATGATGATGGTGACTGTAATGATGGTCATCAAAGGTACGATAAAAGTGATGATAATTATACCGATAATGATGATGACATGTAGATAATGCAGATATGACTATATACTCACCGATCTATCTAACACAACCCGTAATGTTTTCAATAAAGGCGATTCGCATTTCTTTAACTATAAGCGTCATATAACGGGACTTGGAACTGCCAAAGAGAATCCTGTTAATCCATAACATTCGCTTGTATCTGTCCCGTAGGCTGTCAGGTCAAAGTGACAAGTTATGGACTCGTCTCTCCGGCATGGGAATATTGTGCTGCTACGGGCGTTCCAGTGGCGGCCACCGCAGCGTACGCCTTACACGTATGCGGTACGAACTGGTCGCTAAGTCCCATCGTACGCACCGCCTGGCCATTAGCTCCATCACAAACGATGACGAGTTTCCAGCCAGGGATGTATTCTATTTCCTTTGTATGGTCGCGGGTAAACTGCAAAAAGAGAATGTTACCGTAAATTAAGGGTCGTTACGATCATTTGAACAATAACAATTTTTTCCAAAAAATACCCGTCCAGAATGGAGCAATATTTGTTTTTCATATGAATTTAGTTTATAATAAATTGAAGCGATATTTCTTTACTAAGTTATGGGAGGTTAAGGTTTTCGAATCATTTTATTTACCGTTATTTTTCACGGCTACTTTGCCTTTTACGTCCAGTGGAATCTGTTTCGGCAGATAATCGGTACTTATTCTCTGGCGTTGACGTTTTATATAAACATTGAACTGAACTTCGTTAACACTGAAGTTTGAAGGACAATTAATATTCGACTTCAATATTTGTTGCGTGTTTTTTAAGTATTAACATAAAGGCCGATATTTATATATTCGAGTAGTCCGTAATCGAATAATATCGAGTAATCCATAGCTCGAGACAAGCGGAGGCCGACATTAGACCATAGTCTCGATCTTCTGGATTCTGCAGGTTGCGGAACTAATCGTTGGGATATCGAGTTAGACGACTTCAAGTAACCAGGTATCACTACACCGTCAAGGAAGTACGTCCCCAACACAGCGACTTGAAAGCATTTGTTGACGGTTTTGCAAAACATGCCGCCATACTCGTTTCAACTGTGACATCTTTCCTAATGCAATGACCTCAAATAACGCACTATAATATCCCTTCAGTGAAAGATTCGGAAACACATCAACCCTCCACAACACATAACCTCCATCAACGTTCAATTGTCACAATGCTGAGTCTTACCCTAGAGATGGCAAATAAAGGCTCCTGCCTAAATCCTATCAAAGTCACTGCAGAATGTTGAGACTCCGTGTTATTTAGTTGACATCGAGGCTTAATTGAATATTTGACCCAGGTGAGGTCTTGTCTTATTTGCGTGCAGGAGGGGCTTATCCCTGATAATTTGCTGTTATCACGATATCCTGTTGTTTGGGGCATAACATGCTGTTATCAACATGTAATGGGGCAGTACTGCATCATCTTGGTGTTCCCATTATGAGGGAGTCAAGTGGGTGTGAGGTCACCTTGTTTTGTCTTGAGGTACATTGGCCTTTTCTGTCGGGCTTCTTGAAGATGAGAGAGTGAGTGACTTCTCGAGCCTTGAATCCACACCATCTTTGAAGGGGGAGCTAATGTTCGGTAATACTTTGGTAATTCGGACGAATTGAATGAACACGACGGATAAAGGGAGTTTCAATGTGAATATAAATACTACTCAAAAGTGACTGAGTGAGTTGGGTTTATCGCCGCCGCACTGAACAGTATTCCAGTAGATCACGGCGTGTCAACTTAATGTGGGAGGAAAGCCTGCAGTCATCCAGGCCTCAGACGTTTTCCCACGAGCACGGTGTTGCAAAACCTAGAAGTATAATGTGGGCGATCCGGGATTCGAACCTGGATAGGTTCCTGGCGTGCCCAAGGGACGCAACTCTGCACTGCGAAAAGGTTTATTTCATATAACTATAATGCCATGACAGATTTACTATTATATAGTAAGAGAAATGAATTGGGTGTCCTTTAGTTTCTGTATGTAATATATTTACTGGTGAAAACTCGATAATTCGGACTCAGTGAGTACGGAACTACGTATAACGGACACTTGCTTTTAGGAACACCTTCTCTAATACCAAAGAAAACTGATTGCTTTATCCATACGATTTCACTGAGACCCGAACCCTGCGGATTAACGAGATTTTAGTTTGACTGTAATCCACACTGTTATAATACCCGAGGGGCTGACAATTGCATGTATTAATATAATGAAGAATAGTGAGTGAGTGAGTTGGGTGTTTGTCTTCCGTTAATATAATCTATTTTAGTTTCAACAAAATCTGTAAATGTGCGCCGAGTTTTCTGACTGTCTAGTTGACAACACTGTTATGCGGCATCAGGCAACGCGCGCGCGCGCGCGCACGCACGCACGCACGCACACACACACACACACACACACATTCTTTTATGCCGATAGGGTAGGGCGTACTTACTATTGTCGGATTGTCGGCAACAACTGGTGTCATCACTTATTTTCACCGATCCATTAATTTCACCACTATGTTGCCATTTACGCCCAATGAAATCTGTGTCGGCGGTTAAGTGAGGTTAATACTATCAGGCGTTGACGTGTTACATATATTTGATGTAGACGATGACATATACATTGTCTACCGTCCACGTATATACAATCAATCATACAAGTGATGCAGTAAGGTCCACGGAAGAGAGTGATCATGATGCTATTAAGGATAATTAAACTGGGAGGCTGCTCTCCGTGGAGACGTAACACTGTCGCTGCCATGGGTATCCATCCCATCTGTTTTATCATTAATTTGCTGGGGAGACTATTGATAATGGAAAGTTGTTTCTCGGCAGGCTAAATACACCGCCAGCCGGATGTCATAACGCCGCAGCATATAGATGGGATGTCGTGGGGGGTGTATGTAATTCCAATATTGCTTTCGTTGATCGTGTTTAATATGATATTCGTATGAAACTGATATATTTTTTGGTTGCCTTGAATATTACATTTTCAATGCCCAGCGTCATGTTTCACGAGTGAGTGAGTGAGTGAGTGAGTGACGTGAATTAAATGAGTTCGTAAGTTCGTAAGTGGGATTGTTTAGATATCCGCAGAACTATTTGTTCGATATTTTGTCCAAACCAATACATGCCATAAGCAAAGTCATCACTGGACCTATCTAAAATCTTATAAATGTATCGATCGAATATATCAACAAAGAAAATGAATGATATATGATATACAAAATATGGAACCATTTCTGAAATTCAGATTATCTGAAAAAATCAATTTAGGATAGCGGTTCAGAATTTCTGCACAGTCTGCAATATCAATAGGATGATGCCATTTTGACTATAACAACTCGCTGATGAATATAATGACTGTCAACGCTAAACAGTACCTAGACGATAGGGCGTTTAGTTATCAAACGAGAAACTCATTGTTGTGACTGTAAGCCATTCATGCTGGTGCCTAAGCAGTACATGAATAATTCAAGACCATGCATTATTATCGCCCGTATACTTCCCATCTGTTGGACACGATACAGATCTTGATGACGTCCTGTCATTATGTCTTGCATATTGAAGCGAGGATTTCATTGAGGCGAGTTCTTAAGGTATACCGCTATATAGAGTTTTTCAGTGATACCTCGAGTCATCCTATGTGGGGGTAAAACCCACAGTTATGAAGGGCCTAGACATTTACCAAGGTTAAGGTGCCGACAAACCAAGAGTCCTAAATCAGGGCGAATCTGGTATTCGAGCCACGATCTTTTCCTGGCACACCTAAGGGACACAACTCTACACGTTGAATTGTGTCGCCTTGTGCGATCAGCCATCATTGTCCATACTCATAAATTGTATATATTTTAATATATATTTTATTTTGAAAAAGTCGAATATTGGGATGCATAGAGTAGCGTCCTGAATCCCATATGCATTGATATGGTGCTGACAAACCAAGAGTCATAATAAGGGAGAATTTAAAAAATTATAATTCTTCAATATCCTTAAAATAATCATAAATGTATCACGTTTTACATACCCTCATCGAAAGAACTACAGAGGCCGTCAGCACAATGTCATTAAAATCAGATCTTTTACTCCGATACAATACCTCTCTTTATGGAAGGTCTGAAGTCTTTTGCGTGAGAGGTCGCGTCAGGTACGTGAATCTGGACGTTTTGTCCACATTAATATAAGTAACCACTGAGCTACTCCAGCGCCATTTAAATCCGCCAGTATCAAGATCTTGCTAAACTACATTTCATGTTTATCGTATTCCTATTGAACGCTTTTAGTGGTGAAAATAACTGACAAAATATTTACATAGCTAACATTCGATCTGTCTCCTTTGACTCGGGGGATTGGGCAATTTCGCCTTTCTCATACTAAAATATGATGAATTTATGTGTCAGCAGCCAAATTGCTCATTTGTCACCGCCGTAGAATTATATGAAATGTTATCACTATTTTTCATTTTTTTGAATGACAAAAGTATTGATTCGTTCTTTTAATTACACGTTAAATTTCCAGAAGCTGTGGCGTCGAGAAGAGCGCCATATTTCTTCTACAGATAGTTTACTTCATACCTGAAGCTGCAGCAGGAAGACATGGTGACATTTCCCCTCGCTCTGACCGCACTGTCTCCTATTGATTTGAAAAATTGCGTTTTTGTTGAAGTGCGTGTAATTGCTGTACTCGAGAAAGATTGGGAGGTAAAGGATCAACCTTGCATATCAAATTGACATCAGGACCTAGATGCAATAACCGTGAACGATGGGGTCCCTTTCGACAGGTCTTTCTTGAAGAAACATCTTGAAATTGATTTCTGTTGCTTTCCCCAAAGAATACTTCTTCAAGTCAAAACTAGGAAGATAATAGGTATTTATTTTTCCACTCAGGATATTGAACTCATAGCTCGCTGTTGGAGACAGTGCACGCTCTGTTATGTGACGTCACGTCTCCGACATCGAGTGTCATCTGAGATATCTGTACAGGATAGTGAAGGAGTAAATACGTGTATCTTTGATTGTGACGTCAACAAGAATGTTTTTGAAGTGTGCATGTTTCAACAATTTGTCACGTACGTCATGACTGACAGATCGAGGCGGTGAATATAACATGAGTTAAAGGGCTGCTTGGTTCGCTGGAAATCGGTGATGACACCAGGTGTTCGCGAAAGGGGTAAGCATGGTTGTCCTACCGGTAACATCCTGTCATACGACGGCAGTCTGTCAACAAACCTGACAATCATGTGATGGTGCAGGAAATCGACTGACACGAGAGCACATTTACTGATTTTGTTGAAACGAAAAGCAGATCAAAGCAAAATGAGAGAAAAAATCGTTGTATCATTTTTGTCCAGTGAGAATTGACATTTTTGCGTAAAAGGAAATAATAATTGTTTGGGAAAGATTATAATTAAACGTTACGTCTGAGGTGATCTTCATGCACAATACATTTGTTGTGAGAATGTAGTCCTACAACACAGGAAGTTAGGGTGCCGCCAAATCACTATTCCAGCTATATACGCTAGTCGATCTGGGCCGGACGTATCAGTGATTGATATTATGATCAACGATTCACACCGTCGGGGTACGCTGACAAGGAGCCCGACCACCCGATTCATGAAGCCGTCTCGTACCACAAGCAAAGATTGCTTGTGATCAGTTCTAACTTGGAATTCGGATAAGTCAAGGATACAAATTATTGCTTCAGCTGAAACATTTATCGTGTTTTTCTATCACCAAAGACATTGCGCTATCATGGATCGCCCAGTCGCCTACCACGTCAGAGTTCAATGTTCAGAGTTGCCTTCCTGAAGCGTGCCAGGATCCGAAGACATTTTACTAAGCTCACACCCATACCTTTGATTTTTAGGAATTTTAGGCTTGTGGTTTAAATGGCCAAATAGCTCTGAACAGAGTTGGGTCCCTTTGACGTATGTCTAAATTCCAGATTCACCAGATTATGGACCTCGATTAGTTCCAACAAAACATGCGCTGGCGGCTTTGTTACAATGCAGTACGGCATATATGCACTATGCAATGATTTATGAACAGTTATTCTATAACGATAGAAGGACGTGAAGTCAAATCTGTAAGCCAGATGCTACACCCTCCGTCCAGAATAACATCTGAATCTTCAAACGTGTTAACTCTATGTGCCGTATGGATACAACTGACAGAAATGAAAAGCTTTGCACTGGCAGGCAGGTGTGTACATGTATGTTGTGAGCAGATCTATCCTGCAGTGGCTCGAGCACAAGAGAGGCTGCAGTCCTTGGGAATAGGAGGGAGCGTGTTGTTCTCACAATTTGAATACAAGCCAAGCACTGTAAATATAGGCGACACAACCCTTGCCATATTCACTGTTCTATTTCGACTATCTCGACTATGTTTCTAAACGCAAACCAAACCGTGCCCCTTTTTTACAAAATTCAAACGTGTCTAGAGGCTTAAAAATATTTAGCATTGTATATAAAACATGTTTACTTTCCAAACTTCCGTACTCAGATAACAACTTTACAGCACACCCCCCCCCCCCCCCCCCCAAGCACACATACACACACACACACACACACACACACACACACACACACACACACACACACACACACCGGATCTTGTCAAGACGAACAGCAGAGCCTGTTATGGGCCTCAAAATCCGAAAATCGACAAACATCAAAACCAGGTTTATACAGAATGTCCACAAACTGGACTCTACTTTATGGCTTTTATTTACCAATTTCCAATAATAATTTTGTTTGGATGGATTTTATTTTGATTTTCCTGCTTAAGGTAATGTGAGACAATATTTACATGTTATTATATTAACATGGAGACATCTTCAGTCTAGACAGCAACTTGTTAATCTTGTCATTACTGCCTGGGTAGTTAATATGATACAAGAATGTTCAGGCGATAATATTCTGCGTTTTCAATGTAGAGCTCTGTTATCTGTAGATTTAATCACGCTAAATTGAATTTTGGAACCGAACGCGCAGCCTTGTACAACTGTAGATTAGGCAGCTCATATTTGAATTTGGAAACGGGCTTATTCGCGTGAGATATCACATGTATAAATAAGAGGTATCTAATATGCAGCTACATTACCCCAAGTTGTGAAACACAGTTGGTATATTTCCATTCTATCACGACAACAAATTGTACTCTTTCAGAACGCGTAATTACACACAGGTAAATAGATCAGCTGTTTTTGAACATTCAAAAAGTGGCCAAGGGCAGAGAATAACTTATTATGACCCAAGTTTAAAATATTTGCCATAGTTAATTAAAAAAAAAGATTTTTTCTGATTCTGATTTTGTTCTTCACTGTTCGTCGCTGCAAAATTAGTTGTTCAATTGCGTGCATCTCGAGGACAATCCTGATCTGTTACATGTATGCTAAACGTAAACCTGATGATTTAATGTGAGAAATGTGCATGCTGGCACAACCATTGCCAACGGAACCAGACCAAAGTACGTTTGAATACCGCCATTTTTAGCTGAAGACATGCCGGCCCTTCATCACATGAGAGACTTCTGATGTTTTGGGGACACAGTGGTAAGTATGTGTTTGACTTTAATTGCCTGTATTCTGAAATATATTTCATCATGTTTGATAAGTTGTTGCGGACAAGTGCTTGTGTAGTATACAGTTAGTGTCATCATCTGATAATGTTCCCAAATTCAACGAATACAGTTCGTATGCGTGGTAGAGTTTATCAACAACCACTGGTATATGCATCGATATGTAGACTATCGATAGATCGATGTAGTCACACGCAATTTCTATATAGACACTTAGAATCAAGCATTCATCAGTGTCATGGTACAATACTAAATAATTTCTCTTTCGTTAATCCGGAAAGCTGCAGTCAGGGGATTACACAAATTCGCGTTTCGGATGCATACATTTTGAAGAGCAATAAACTAATGCAATTATTTTCACTGATTTAATAAATAATACATTGACAATAATCCCCTTCCGCAAAAGGAAATACTACACAATTTCGGATTCTGTTGGGACAAAACACATTTTAGTAATTGCTAGACATGTCCCAAGAGGGTAGCTTCATCTTATAAAAGGAACACATCTATTCAATATTAATCGCTCTTGCATAATATGTATCGTGATATATAATTCGAGTAAAGTCGCCTCAGAAACTTAGGATTGTGGGTTCGATTTCAAGAGTCGCCCTGATTAAGTTTGTCAGGACCATACCCGTGCTCCTGGTTATCATCAAACTGGTTACCGCGATAGACATTCATCACCTCACACTTTCCTCCCCAATCACATTGACACGACACGATATGCCAGCACTGTTAAAAGCGGTTTTAATCCAAACATACTCAGTCACAAATTTATTTAATGTTAATCGCTCTTGCATAACATATATGGTGACATAAAATGGATGAGGCAAGATAACCGTATCAATTCCCATGAACGTCCCAAGGAAAAGATTTTACCCGTGCTCGTGGGTATCACCAAACTGGTTACTGTCTTCACGCTTTCCTCCCACATCAAACTGACATGACACGACACGACACGACAGTACTGTCAAAAGCGGTTTTAATCCAAACATACTCAGTCACTTTTTAGAATTAAACATGGTGCAAACATTTCCAAGACTGTTCACTACATCGTGGCAGTTGACGCGGAACGCGCGGATACACTTCCTGATTGTTATTACACCCTCATACAACGTGCACATTCAGAAAACCACATGTTAACTCAATTTAAATCCATCACAGCATGTTAAAGAAATAAGTCTCAGGAATACTTACAGAATGTTTTTGGTCACTGATATCCACTTATGTAACCAACAGAGACTGATGAAGGTAAAGAATGTAAATCGAAGCCATCACCAAATTCTTTGAGGGAAGGAAGCTAAACCCGACCTCTGTTCCTTTGAATTACGTTACAATTCACCCCAGATGTTAAAGCATGCATCTCTAACACGAGCCACGCTCAGCAACAACACTTCCACGAACAGCATCAGACATCAAACGAACGGGAGGCGGGTGGTGCTGTGAGAGTATTAGTGCTCTCTTGTCCTGACATCGATAGTCAATGATAAACTAAGAAGAAGTGTTCGAAATGTTACAATGCGTCCAAGCTTTTCAGAAAATGAACTCAAAAACAATATATAAATGGAAAACTGATCATTCCTTGATGTTGGCAATATTCCATTTCCCTTCCATTTTCATTTTGTTGTTCAACGATACTCATTGATTAGCAGAGATGTCGTGTTTAGAAAGTTACAACTTTTTAAAGCTTCTGGAGAAAATTATTTTCAAGATAATATATGAATGAAACAGATTGAAAAGTCAGGGTAACAATAACTACCATCTTTTAACGTATTTTAAAATGACACATGCGCGGATCGAACAACCGATCTAAATGGACATGGGTAGGGACCTTGAGGAAGCCAGAAGCCTATGATTGGTTCGAATCCATGCAAAGAAAGAATGAAAGAAACAAACATGATGTCCGGCCAAACTCCTGGTGATTAAGGTACTAGAGAAGAGTGGATATTTGTTCTTTTAAATGTCTTTGGACGCCCAAGTCATAAACAAGGACATAAGCGAGTAGGCAAAAAGTAACACAATAGCTGTTTTCAATAGAGAATGTATATTTATTCAATGTACTGACATGGATAAACGGAACAAAACAACGGAATGTTAATACAAAATGTGCAACATTGCTTTAATTAATCGCATCCATACCTCTCTCTCGCACTCAATGGTGATAGAATATGATGGTTAACTTACTGTTACATACATACAATTGTTTTTTCCCTCACACCAAAATGCTGTTGTATGCCATTAATCTTTAAATCCAGAAATCTAATTCATGTATCTATCTACTCATGAGGTCTTTTCATTACTAGAAATTATTTATTTGTATTTTTTAAATGTACATTTTTATCATTTCTCTTATTTAACTATACTTAATGTTCACTAAACAGTACTGTTTTAAGAAACAATGCCGCAATGTCGATAAGGACAATACAAATAACAAATTATAAACAGTACTGAATTATTTGATAAAATAGATATTTGATATAAAACATCTAACAGTATGAAGCTAATGAAAGTAATATATAAGTTCAGATATTACATGTTATTAATTAAAAAAACAAGCAAACCTGCTGTTGCAATAACACACATGTCAAGCACGTGACCTTATTCACAAACATCCATGAAAATACATGGCTGGATTTTGCATCCAAGACAAAGAGGAACATATCACATTGAATTCTTTATATTGTGTAACCCAAAGCAAAGATCGATGGTGTGTAGTGGAGCTTTTTAAAAGCGTAACTGCTTTTAGTAAAAGGGAAAACACCATTAATTTTCCATATTCATAACAGATCTCCACTAGTCAATTGTACGATTCCGACTGTACCATAATCACGTGTTTATGAGTCACTAATCAAATAGTGATGATACCAGGTGTTGGCGAAATGGGGAGCTTATCCTGCCCCACTGGAGGCACAAGTCACAAACACATGCAAAGGCAAGTCATTTGTTCAACTGCAAAAAAACATGGGAACTTACAATTTGTTTATAGTCAGATTTGGGAATTGCATCAGACATCGTATTGGTCACAAATGCGTCAACTTTGGAAATGTCCTCATCATGTCTACCATAAAACGTTTCGAAAGCTTTACCGAGGCCTTGAATGTTGTAACCCTGATCAAACAACTTTTGAGCATGAAATCATGGCAACGGGGACATCTGTCTTGTGTCAGACATTGCACATGAGTTGTTATTGCATCACGTAAATCTTAAAAAACACAACAACGTAATAAGACTTTTCAGTGAATTGAGCTCCTTGGTAATCGTGACAACTTCTGTATTTCAGGGAAGAGTTTCGTGCTTTTTACGGAAAGGAGCGATTGGAAACGAATTCGTCTGCATATTTCGTGAACACTCGTTTCATACCGGTACAAGCTTCTTGTGTTTGACGGAAAGGGGCGAGTGGTGAAGAATAAAACTGCATCGTTCATGCGTATTCGTCTCATTCCGGACCAAACTGCTTGCAGTTTACGAAAAGGGGCGAGTGGAGACGAATATATCTGCATCATTCGTGACCTCTCGTGTCTTTTCGGTACAAGTTTCTTGAAGTTGACGGAAAGGAGCGAGTGTCAAAGAATACATTTGCATCCTTCGCACCCACTCGTGTCATTCTGGGACAACTTCGGAAAAGGGCGAGTGGTTCTTTCGTAAGCGTAACTCGGCATGGAGACACGAAGTCGTGGTTTCATGTCAAACATAGAAACATAATTGGCAGGCAGTTTCCCTGTTCTTCCGATCAGCTTTCATACGGCATGTGCATGTGGCCACTACCTTCCTGTACTGACTGCAGTTGACGTGCTGTTTCCTTTTTTAATGTCTTCTTTCACATACTGCTTTCCGTGGATCTGATTACAACATCATGGTTTTTTAATGCTACAGGAATTGCGACATAAAGATAATGATAAATTCAGTTTAAAATGTTTCAACAATCCGGACATTGACATCTGTCGGTCTTAGAATAAATTTAAAAGATGACTTGTTTGTTTTAAGTCGTATATTTTGACGTATGTTCCATCAAACGTGACAGACTAAGGACACGATCTATACCATCTTTAAAGTGACTATTCTATCCTCTCATAAATGTACCACGATAAACCAAAGACCGTAGAAGGCTAACCATGACAGAATATCCATATTTTGAAAATAGAATTTCAGACTTTCAATAACAATACTAAGTGCAGATAAGTGCTTTGTTTCCAAAGTGTAGCACTGACTCTTGAGTTTCGGGGTCTGGACATTGTCCTCTGTGGAGATACAACATGTACAGACGTATGTTCCACTTGATCACATGACCCCACGGATGCGTCATTGGTGTGTTTGGATGACATAGAAGCGATATATGCCAGTGCTTGCTCGATCTGACAATATGTGCATGAAGCGGCAGAACCAGGTAGAACTTTATCCGTTGCTGGCAGAGATCTGGATTAGTCCGTGTTCGTATTGGACTGATTTCACCGAATGAATTTGAATACAAAGATGTCTGTAGCTCAATATGATTTATATTCCGAAAAAGCTGTTCATAAAACCGTATTGTCATCCCTAATATTTTGCTGAATTGGAATATATTCGTCCTAATGATCATACACTTGGACTTGCCATTACCTACTTGTCCATTGTCCCGTATCTGGCACCAAACCAATGATGTTCTGCAGATATCGCGCCTTTCTTTAATGCTTCTTGAATTTGCACATGTCAAATGAAACAGCAACATAAAGGTCCGACAAGACGAACCAGGGACTCTGACACATAATACACGAACCACACCATCAATGCCTGTTGTGCATTGTGAACAGATACCATATAAGCCAGTACTATACAGATACAGAGAGAACACCTTGGTGCCGTGTCGCCATTGATTTCACAAGCGTCATGTTGACAGAAGTAATATCAATCAGTCATAACCTTACTGGACGACAGTGAGGGTTTCTTGGTGTTGCGATGTCGTGTCGTGGTGTCCACAATTATGACCTAGCTGTGTGACATAAACGTCATGTGAACAGATCCAACGTCAGGTAAACCTTGCAGTGCGACACTGAGGGAGTCTTTGCGTCTTGATGTCCATAAGCGTCATGTGAACAGATCCAACGATGGAGATGTCGTGGCGTTTTGGTGTCGACAAGCTTCATGTGATGTTCCGTTCCATTTCTCCAATGTTATCCCAAGGCCATGGAGCTGACACCTAACGTTATTGATCACTTTTAGAAAATGAATCAATTGTCCGCCTTCAGGGTCAATGCTTGCTGAACATATAGTCTCTCAACCCATACTTGACAAAGTCTTTGCAGACTTGGTCTGCCTGTCTAGACTTGTACATCATCGCCTTCACGATAGAATGCTCCGTCATGGCCGTAGGAACCATAGAGAGAAAGTTTGGTAACGTCATTATGCCTTTTATTCTAATGTTGACGTCTAAACCTAAAACATAAATAGAGAGAGATGTTAGGACAATTAACAATTAAAAACAAAAGAAACAAAAAACAAGTCCCAAAAATGTTCGCTGGACATTCTTGCTGTCCCAAACAATGTGTCGTGATTTTTTGTGCATCTCCCTTCAGAGAATATGTGTCTGTCTTGCATCTGTGGTCGAAACAATATTCTGTCTTTTTCAAAAGTGCCAGGGGGCAAAAGAGTAAATACCCATGTTTGATGGTGGCTAAACATGAAACAAACATACAACAGTTATTGGATGGTGATGTAATGAGCAGAGTGAAGGTATTGTCAGGATCAGTTTGAGTTGGTTCACAAATACCAGACATTCAGCCAAGACCGTTTTGACAACGTTCGTAATTGTTTGGTCAACTCCAATTTTCATGAGTATTCCTTTTGCCAGATAGTATAGTTGGAACATTGTGAGTGTGACGTTGAGACACAGGCACATCCATATAATTATAACACCCAAAGTGTTTATGCGTTCGTCATAGTTTATCATGTTTCACATAAACATCTTGTACTATAATCGAGACTGACTACATGTAATTGCTACCTTCTCAGTCGGAGCATCTCCACTGCACCAACATGTAAAATATCACACTCCTGGTCAAACAGAACTGAACAGGTTTTTCAAATTGTATCAATGACCACCTCCGTGGTTAGTGGATACAGCATCTTTCAGGAGAGCCGAAGGTCGGTGGTTAGATCCCCGTCCACGTCTTACCAAAATGTTTTTAAGTATGATAATTGTTGTTACCCTGCCTGGCGCACGACAGCAATGGGATAAAAACACTTTGATCTACTTGGTCTGAACCAACAACATTTTCTGCGATAAAGAAGAACGCAAATTGAAATAAAACAATTCAATTTTGAGGTCGTTAAACCTTTCCATTCATCTTAATCTTCACAACAAATTTCCTTATCTTTAAGATTGTGGAGCACTTTTCTGAAACTGCATTTGAAGTATTGCTTTTTATATCAGATTTGACAATATTGCGAATATGACACAGCCTCTGTATTGGAAATGGCGCCGCACGGAGTGCTCGATTTAATGGGGTTTTTTAATGAGGAAACCGTCGCGTATTGGAGATGAAGATATATTACAATACTGTTTCCAATATTTTACATATTAGATAACAAAACCATGCTATATTCTATTTCGTTGCCATAGATACAACCAACACAGGGGAACATTCGTGAGGAGAAAAAGCAATACACCACGATTAACGATTTGATGTCTTCCCATTTCATGTATGTTTAAGAGACTTGGGGATGATTTACGATGCTACATAGATGCTGTTGGTGAATGTGTGGCCTTTGATGTACACTGTATACGACTGTCTGACAAGTATTACATCAACGATATAGCGTCATTAAATCTATATCTAAAGGTTGACTGATACAATCATTTCAGGTTTTCTCCAATAAAATATTTTATTCCTGTGGAAAACCAATCTAAGATTTGGCTATTTTGAAAGTTTGATTAAAATATTCATACATATACACATTAAACTAAGCTGCCATGCAAAAGAAAGTATGTACCCTGTTTGATGATGGCCAGAATGATACAAACAAGAAATGGTTATTCATGGGGATGTACTTGTATTTGATGAGATTCATGTTTTAGACCTCAAGTTTTCCATATTTCGGCGACTATTCGTTGCCTAGCAACGATTTGATAACAGTTGTTGGTCAGTCCAACTGTAAAGTTTATACTTTTCCTGAGAATTTATTATTAATGATTGAAGTTGTTACCTGTATGGAAAATGTAGCACCTTGCAGCATCTCCCTCGGCGACGACGAAAGTGTCGGAGTCTTCGAAATACGCCACTGTCTTCAAACGCAGAGACAACTTGATCTCAAAGAGTCGTGGCCGGAATTTCATTAGTTTCAAAGCGAACGAGTCACTTAAAGAAATTTT
Source organism: Haliotis cracherodii (assembly GCF_022045235.1). Taxonomy (NCBI): domain Eukaryota; kingdom Metazoa; phylum Mollusca; class Gastropoda; order Lepetellida; family Haliotidae; genus Haliotis; species Haliotis cracherodii. The sequence goes on along the minus strand of NW_027266296.1, from coordinate 1,244,692 downwards.
CAGAGGTACTCTTGCAGGTGTTGCAACACGATATGTTAAACACAGCCTTCGTGGGCAAGTGGGTACAGCGTCTGCCATGAGAGCTGAAGGTTTGTGGTTCGATCCCCTGGTCCCATCATAACAAAAGACGTTAAAAGATGGTTCTTGCTGTCATACCGCCTGACGCTCGGGACTAAGGGGATATAACAAGGGCTGGTAGAATGTGTCTGAAGGATATCCATGTTAAACTACGGTGTGGTATCTCAGTGGGCTAGTACTACATAACCGGTAAAAGTCCGGACTAGCACAAGCAGCTTCACATGCATACACATCGCTATTTAAGTGCCATAATCTTGAACGGGAAAATAAACCCCACCTCTCGCTACATAAATCATGATGGTAAACATGTACATTGTTCATTTAAAAGATTTTGATGATTACGTATTGAATTCATTTTCCTAGACCTGGGTTTCTGGCACCCTATTTGCCTGTTGGGATTAAGTGGTCAGTGACCTGGCTGATTGGTCATCATCGCAAAGTTGCATCCCTTGGGCACGCCTAAAATATATAACAGTTGTTTCCAATCCCGGTTCGCCCCGATTATGTTTCAAGATCTGTCAGCACTGCTCATGTGTTTCACTGAAACGGTAAACGTGTACGACCTGAATCACTTAGGACATTCCTACCACATCCAGCTGACACGCCGTGAAGTTACGGGAATACGGTTCAAATCGGCATCCAGAGGGTTAACGCCGATTTGAACCGTATTTCCGTTATAACTAGAACACTATTCAAAACGTCCTTGTACCCAACTCACTCTGTCACCCTTAACTGTCACCCCATGGCATAAGTGTAATATAATTTAAAACGTAGTTGAATCCAACCACTCACTAACTGATTTGAAATGGAACAGAAGAAAGATTTATTCTGCGTTGTTTTCATTATCCGAACCCGTAACACATTACTGAATACATGTTAAAGTATCAGACACCGGTATCTTTACGAACCCTGAATACTACTTCACTGTATTAACGTCTTGGAAGAAAGACAAGCAACACCAGACTTTTTCAAGCAAATGTCTGAAAACGTCTGAAGTACGTGGCCCATCTGTCTGTTGCATGCAATGCCGTTATATTCAAAGGACACATTTATATCCGTGGGCCAGGAAGGAAGCAGAGTGAAGAGTAATAATTCTCACACGTCCATTATCTGCGGGCTATTTACGTCTGTTCTATTAACGCAGCTCAGTCGTATATGTCACTGCGACATTAGATGCAATGTGGAATTTTACGTCTTTCCGTAAAGTAGGCTGCCAAATGTCATGACAGATCTATGGCAACTCATACTAATTCGTATATTTCGCAAAACTTCAAAGTCCTGGAGTTGCACTGTGGAATATATGGTCTTGCCGTAAAGTGGACATCCAAATGTCTTAAAAGATCTATGGCAGCTCTGATTAGTTCGTATACTTCGCCACAGAGTTGTATTCTGGGATGTGCGGTCTTGACGTAAAGTGGAACGAAATGTGAACAAGATCTATGGCACTTCTGCCTAATTCTCCGAAGAGCGGACACTCCACCGTCTTCTTCACGTTCAAAGGAATCATTCACCACTTCACGGAGTCTGATTAAAACATACAATACAAAAATCGATGAGTCGGTATCACTTTAAACGGAGCACAAACTATGAAAAATACAATGACCCTTTCAAAGGGCAACTCTCAACTCGCCTTTCGAAAGCCAGCTTCAAAGAGTTAATTGATCTAACTGCATCTTCATCCATCCCCAAAATGTTTGCTATCATGATAATAAAACATGCTTTAATCACATCTGGAGGCCATGTTGTTTAAGATGGGGTTATAATTGTGAACTTTGTGTAGTCATGTCCTCTACTACCGGATATTGAAAAGATAAATGGGATTTTTTTGTGAAACACATTCTCAACTCGTTGAAGGCGAGGAGGCTGGACGATGAAGGAAATTACAAACTTTCATTCAAGAGTCATAATTCCTGGTTCTCGTCACGCAAAATTTCATACCGTTATTTCGAGATGAAGGATGGGTTCTGACCTCCACATTTCTCAATTACCTGGGTACATAAGACCATGTACGTTTAATTCAAATGCCACGGAAAAACCCTTCTAAGCTTTCAACGCCAAGGTTACACAATCAAAGACCTGGTTAAGTCACTCCAGAAATATTTTGGAAGACATTCAGAGGAAGTTTCTGAATATGACACGTTGCTTGTCAACATGATGGGCGATGCTATCCTACAGTATAACCTTCACATGGATTTTTCACACCTCCTCACACACTGGCACTTAAATGTTTGCTGTGCTACCGGTAGAGCAAGGCACAGAACACCTGGTGCCATGGCTGATTTTCGGCAATCAATTGGCATATATTTCAATCTTTTTTTGTATTTTACATCCAATGGATTATGCTACTGCAAATATTCCTCATACTAAAGAAGTTGACATCCATATATTTCTCTTCCTTATGTGTATCACTTCTAAATGCCTTTCAAAGACCTGGCAATTCGGAAGAGAATATATGGATGTCAACTTCTTTATTTATAAGAAACACAGCTTGTCAGGTCAAAGTGCAAGTTATGGACTCGTCTCTCCGGCATGGGGACATTGTGCTGCACCGTCGGCCACCGCAGTATACGTATGATCTACGAACTCGTCGCTAAGTCCCATCGTACGCACCGCCTGTCCATTAGCTCCAAACGATGACGAGTTTCCAGCCAGGGATGTATTCTTTTTCTTTTGTATGGTTGCGGGTAAACTGCAAGAAGAGAATGTAACGGTTAATTAAGGGTCGTTACGATGATTTAAACAATAAACATATTTTCAAAACGTCCAGATAATCGAATTGATCAATATTTGTTTTCCAAAATCATTTTGTTTTTTAGAATATAAATATTTTGTGTGTGATACGTGTATATATTAATTTAGTTTATAATAAGTTTAATCGATGTTTGTTTACCAAGTTCTGGGAGTTTAAAGGTTTCTTGGATTTACGTAGTGTGCGCACAGTTTGTTATGTATATAACTCTATAAACACATAAAACAATATTGAAAACAATTCTTGTAAATAAATACGTCAACAACAATAATTTCACAGATTTTTTATTAAATCACCAACCCACAAAGAAACTGCAGACAAAAATACGAAATCATCAGTCAGTTTGTGGGCGAATGGCCTAATTTCTTTTGATTTATTGAAACATAAACGCAAAACCTTTTGCAATTTATATATTCGAGTAATCCGTAATCGAGTAATATCGAGTAATCCGAAGCTCGAGACAAACGGAGGCCGATATTAGACCATAGTTCCCATACCGATTCTGCAGACCACGGAACTAATCGTCTAAATGGTATATCAAGTTAAACGACTTCGAGTTAACCAGGTATCACTACACCATCAAAGAAGTACGTCCCCAACACAGCAATTTGAAGCATTTGTTGACGGTTTGGCAAAACATGCCACCATACTCGTTTCAACTGTGACATATTTCCTAACGCAATGACCTCAAATAATGCACTATTATATCCCTTCAGGGAAGGATTCGGAGACACAGCACCCTCCACAACACAGAACCTCCATCAACGTTCAATTGCCACAATGCTGAGTCTTACCCAAGGGAGTGCAAATCAAGGCTCCTGCCTAAATCCTATCAAAGTCACTGCAGAATGTTGAGACTCCGTGTAATTTAGTTGACATCGAGGCTTAATTGAATATTTTGACCCAGGTGAGGTCTTGTCTTTTTTGCATGCAAGGAGGAGAGGCTTGTCCCTGATAATTTGCTGTTATCACGATATCCTGTTGTTTGGGGCATAAAATGCTGTTATCAACATGTAATGGGGCATCATCTTGGTGTTCCCATTATGAGGGAGTCAAGTAGGTGTCAGGTCATCTTGTTTTGTCTTGAGGTACATAGGCATTTCTTCTCAGGCTTCTTAAAGATGAGTGAGTGAGTGACTTCTCGAGCGTTGAATCCACACCATTGTCTTTGAAGGGGTAGCAATCGTTCGGTAACAATTTGGTAATTCGGACGAATTGAATGAACGCGACGGATAAAGGGAGTTTCAATGTGAATATAAATACTACTCAAAAGTGATTGAGTGAGTTAGGTTTATCACTGCCGCACTGAACAGTATTCCAGTAGATCACGGCTTGTCAACTTTATGTGGCAGGAAAGCCTGCAGTCATCCAGGCCTCACACGTTTTCCAACGAGCACGGGTACGGTGCTGAAAAAAACCCTAGAAGTATAATGGGGGCGAACCGGGATTCGAATCTGGATAGGTTCCTGGCGTGCCCAAGGGACGCAACTCTGCACTGCGAAAAGGTTTATTTCGTATAACTATCATGCCATGACAGATTTACTATTATATAGTAATAGAAATGAATTGGGTGTCCTTTAACTTCTTTATGAAATATATTTACTGGTTATCAACACAGTGAAACCTCGATAATCCGGACTCAGTGAGTACGGAACTACGTATTACGGACACTTGATTTTAGGAACACCTTCACTAATGCCACAGAAAACTGATTGCTTTATCCGGACATTTGATAATCCATACGATTTCACTGAGACCCGAACCCTGTGGATTAACGAGATTTTAGTTTGACTGTAATCCACACTGTTATAATACCCCAGGGGCAGACAACTGCATGTATTAATATTATGAAGAATAGTGAGTGAGAGAGTTTGATTATACCCCACTTTTAGCAATATTCCAGCAATGTCACGGCGGGGTACACCAGAAATGGACTTCACGCATTGTACCCATGTCGGGAATCGAACCCGGTCTTCGGTGTGACGAGCAAACGCTTTAACCACTGGGCTATCTTTCAACAATATCAGTAAATATGCGGCGAGTTTTTGACTGTCTAGTTGACAACACTGTTATGCGGCATCAGGCAACGCACCCACCCACCCACACACACACACACACACACACACACACACACCGGATCTTGTCAAGACGAAAAGAAGAGCCTTGGGTAGGTTATATATTGCCACATGCGAGGTGGAATTCTAACGTGCCAAAAAGGAGACAAAGGTCAGTCTAGTTATTGGGTCGCTACTTCATGTATGAAACTCGGAACTAATGAAAGATTTCAGTAGAGAAGAAACACCGGGGAAAGTCTTTACCTCATACGTCCAGATTTTGATTGATCAAATCTAAAATAGTATAAACAAGGCCAAGGTCGTTACCGTGTCGGGCTTCCGCGTTTGTTTGTTTCGTGGATCGGGGGATTTCGTATTCCGCAGTTCCTCTCAACGCCTATTGTTTTCGACGCTCAAAGAGCGGATATGGGCCTAAAAATCCGAAAATCGACAACCATTGGACACATCCATTAATATTGTTGAGGGATTATCTAATCCAGGTTTATACGTAGTGGCGGCAAACTGGACTCTACTTTATGATTCTTATTGAACAATTTCCATTTTTAAGCTGTTTGTTCGTTTCGTGGATTGGTGGATTTCGTAAAGAACGGATGTTGGCCTCAAAATCCGAGAACCGACAATCACTGGACACGTCCATTAATATTGCTGAGGGATTATCTAATCCAGGTTTATACGGAGTGGCTGCAAGCTGGACTCTACTTTATGACTTTTATTTAACAATTTCCAATTATAATTTGTTTGGAATTGTTTTGTTTTGATTTTCCTGCTTAAGGTAGTTTGAAACAATATTTACATGTTATAATATTAACATGGAGACATCTTCAGTCTAGACAGCACCTTGTTAATCTCTTCATTACTGCCTGGCTAGTTAATATGATACAAGAATATTCAGGCGATAATATTCTGCGTTTTCAATGTAAAGCTCAGTTATCTGTAGATTTAATCGGGGTAACTTAAATCATGGAACCGAACGCGCAGCGTTGTAGAACTGTGGATTAGGTAGCTCATAACAAGGGCTGGTAGAATGTGTTTGAGGATATCCATGTTAAACTACGGTGTGATATCTCAGTGGGCTAGTACTACAGAACCGGCAAAAGTCCGGACTAGCATAAGCAGCTTCACACACATGCACACACATAGCTTCATACGGTTCAAATCGGCATCCAGAGGGTTAACGCCGATTTGAACCGTATTCCCGTTATAACTAGAATACTATTCAAAACGTCCTTGTACCCAAACTCACTCCGTCACCCTTCAGCTGCCACGCCATGGCATAAGTGTAATATAATTTAAAACGTAGTTGAATCCATCCACTCTCACTAACTGATTTGAAATGGAACAGAAGAAAGATTTGTTCTGCGTTGTTTTCATTATCCGAACCCGTAACACATTACTGAATACAAGTTAAAGTATCAGACACCGGTAACTTTACGAGCCCCTGAATGCTACTTCACTGTATTAACGTCTTGGAAGAAAGACAAGCAACACCAGACTTTTTCAAGCAAATGTCTGAAAACGTCTGAAGTACGTGGCCCATCTGTCTGTTGCATGCAATGCCTTTATATTCTAAGGACACATTTATATCCGTTGGCCAGGAAGGAAGCAGAGAGAAGTGTAATAATTCTCACACGTCCATTATCCGCGAGCTAGTTACGTCTGTTCTATTAACGCAGCTCAGTCGTATATGTCACCGCGACATTAATGCGCCGTAGATGCATTGTGGGATTTTACGTCTTTCCGTAAAGTAGGCTGCCAAATCAATGTCGTGAAAGATCTATGGCAGCTCATCCTAATTCGTATATTTCGACACGACTTCAAAGTCCCAGAGTTGCATTGTGGGATATATGGTCTTGGCGTGAAGTGGAACGAAATGTGAACAAGATCTATGGCACTCCTGCCTAATTCTCCGAAGAGCGGACACTCCACCGTCTTTATTCCCGTTCAAAGGAATCATTCACCACTTCACGGAGTCTGATTAAAATATACACTACAAAAATCGATGAGTCGGTATCATTTTAAACCGAGCACCAACTATGCAAAATTAAATGACCCTTTCAAAGGACAACTCTCAACTCGCCTTTCAAAGGCCAGCTTCAAAGAGTTAATTAATCTAACTGCATCTTCATCAACCCACAAAATGTTTGTTATCATGATAGTGAAACATGCTTCAATCCCATCTGGAGGCCATATTGTATGCATTGGAGGATGCCTGGTTTCAGGGAAACCTCTCGTACTACTTTATTCTAAAACTAAAACCAAACACTAGGTGAAGATGGGGAGAACATTTTGAACTTTGTGCAGTGATGTTCTCTTCTCCCGGATATTGAAACGATAAATCTAATCGTGTTTTTGTGAAACACATTCTCAACTCGTTGAAGGCAAGGAGGAGGCTGGACGACGAAGGAAATTACAACTTCGCACATTCCATACCGTTATTTCGAGACGAAGGATGGGATCTGACGTCCACCTTTCTCAATTAGTATGTACATTTGATTCAAATGTCACGGAAAGACCCCACTAAGCTTTGAACGCCAAGGTTACACCATCAAAGACCTGACTGGTTAAGTCACTCCAGAAATATTTGGGAAGACATTCAGAGGAACTTTCTGAATATGACACGTTGCTTGTCAACATAACCTTCACATGGAGTTTTAACATTTCCTTACTCACTGGCACTCTAATGTAAATTGCTGTGCTACCGGTAGAGCAAGGCATGGAACAGCTGGTGCCACGGCTGATTTTCGGCAATCAATTGACATAATGTTCACACCCTTTTTGCCTTTTTCATCCCATGGAATATGCTACGACGATTATTATTTTGTGTTGACATCTAGCATTCTTCTAGTAGTTAAGCGTTTGATATACACAAATGTGTTCTATTCCTAATGTCAGTTTATAACAAACTCTATTGTTACCGTCGCGATACGGCTGAAATATTGCAAACCCCAGACTTTCACGGGGTAGAAGCATTGGCTGCTGAAGACAAATTCTAACCCGGATCATCACAGAACATCGATTACGATAATTATGCCGATGATAATAACGATAATGATGATGGTGACTGTAGTGATGGTCATCAAAGGTACGATAAAAGTGATGATAATTATACCGATAATGATAATGACATGTAGATAATGCAGATGTAACTATATACTCACCGATCTATCTAACACACACCGTAATGTTTTCTATAAAGGCGATTCGCATTTTTTTTAACTATTAGGGTCATATAATGAGACTTGGAACTGCCAAAGAGAATCCTGTTAATCCATCACATTCGCTTGTATCTGTCCCGTAGGCTGTCAGGTCAAAGTACAAGTTATGGACTCGTCTCTCCGGCATGGGAATATTGTGCTGCTCCGGTCGTTCCAGTGGCGGCCATCGCAGCGTACGCCTTACACGTATTCTGTACTAACACGTCGCTAAGTCCCATCGTACGCACCGCCTGGCCATTAGATCCATCACAAACGATGACGAGTTTCCGGCCAGGGATGTATTCTATTTCCTTTGTATGGTCGCGGGTAAACTGCAAAAAGAGAATGTTACCGTAAATTAAGGGTCGTTACGATCATTTGAACAATAACAATATTTTCCAAAAAAATACCCTTCCAAAATGGAGCAATATTTGTTTTTTATATGAATTTAGTTTATAATAAGTTTGAGCGATATTTATTTACTAAGTTATGGGAGGTTAAGGTTTTCGAATCATTTTATTTACCGTTATTTTTCACGGCTACTTTGCCTTTTACGTCCAGTGGAATCTGTTTCGGCAGATAATCGGTACTTGTTCTCTGGCGTTGACGTTTTATATAAACATTGAACTGAACTTCGTTAACACTGAAGTTTGAAGGACAATTAATATTCGACTTCAATATATTGTTGCGTGTTTTTTAAGTATTAACATAAAGGCCGGTATATTTATATATTCGAGTAGTCCGTAATCGAATAATATCGAGTAATCCATAGCTCGAGACAAGCGGAGACCGACATTAGACCATAGTCTCGATCTTGTGGATTCTGCAGGTTGCGGAACTAATCGTCGGGATATCGAGTTAGACGACTTCGAGTAACCAGGTATCACTACACCGTCAAGGAAGTACGTCCCCAACACAGCGACTTGATAGCATTTGTTGACGGTTTGGCAAAACATGCCGCCATACTCGTTTCAACTGTGACATCTTTCCTAATGCAATGACCTCAAATAACGCACTATAATATCCCTTCAGTGAAAGATTCGGAAACACATCAACCCTCCACAACACATAACCTCCATCAACGTTCAATTGCCACAATGCTGAGTCTTACCCAAGGGATGGCAAATCAAGGTTCCTGCCTAAATCCTATCAAAGTCACTGCAGAATGTTGAGACTCCGTGTTATTTAGTTGACATCGAGGCTTAATTGAATATTTTGACCCAGGTGATGGCTTGTCTTGTTTGCGTGCAAGGAGGAGGGGCTTATCCCTGATAATTTGTTGTTGTCACGATATCCTGTTGTTTGGGGCATAAAATGCTGTTATCAACATGTAATGGGGCAGTACTGACATGCATCATCTTGGTGTTCCCATTATGAGTTAGTCAAGCGTGAGTCAGGTCATCTTGTTTTGTCTTGGGGTACATAGGCATTTCTTCTCGGGCTTCTTGAAGATGAGTGAGTGAGTGACTTCTCGAACGTTGAATCCACACCATTGTCTTTGAAGGGGTAGCAATCGTTCGGTAATAATTTGGTAATTCGGACGAATTGAATGAACACGACGGATAAAGGGAGTTTCAATGTGAATATAAATACTACTCAAAAGTGATTGAGTGAGTTAGGTTTATCGCCGCCGCACTGAACAGTATTCCAGTAGATCACGGCGTGTCAACTTTATGTGTGAGGAAAGCCTGCAGTCATCCAGGCCTCAGACGTGCAAAACCCTAGAAGTATAATGGGGGCGAACCAGGATTCGAACCCGGATAGGTTCCTGGCGTGCCCAAGGGACGCAACTCTGCACTGTGAAAAGGTTTATTTCGTATGCCATGAAAGATTTACTATTATATAGTAATAGAAATGAATTGGGTGTCCTTTAGTTTCTGTATGAAATATATTTACTGGTGAAAACTCGATAATTCGGACTCAGTGAGTACGGAACTACGTATTACGGACACTTGCTTTTAGGAACACCTTCATTAATACCAAAGAAAACTGATTGCTTTATCCATACGATTTCACTGAGACCCGAACCCTGCGGATTAACGAGATTTTAGTTTGACTGTAATCCACACTGTTATAATACCCCAGGGGCTGACAACTGCATGTATTAATATTATGAAGAATAGTGAGTGAGTGAGTTTGATTTTACGCGGCTTTTAGCAATATTCCAGCAATGTCACGGCGGGGTACACCAGAAATGGACTTCACGCATTGAACCCATGTCGGGAATCGAACCGGCTTTAACCACTGGGCTGTCCTTCAACAATATCAGTAAATATGCGGCGAGTTTTCTGACTGTCTAGTCGACAACACTGTTATGCGGCATCAGGCAACGCAACCCCCCGCCCCCCCCCACCCCCCCCCCCCCCCCCCCCCCCCAACACACACATATATTCTTTTATAGGGTAGGGTGTACTTACTATTTTCGGGGACAACTGGTGTCATCATGGTGTTTTCACCGATCCATTCATATAACTTTCACCACTATGTTGCCATTTACGCCCAATGAAATCTGTGTCGGCGGTTAAGTGAGGTTAATACTATCAGGCGTTGACGTGTTACACATATTTGATGTACTAGATGACATATAAATTGTCTACCGTCCACGTATATACAATCAATCATACAAGTAATGCAGTAAGGTCCACGGAGGAGAGTGATCATGATGCTATTAAAGATAATTAAACTGGGAGGCTGCTCTCCGTGGAGACGTAACACTGTCGCGGCCATGGGTATCAATCCCATCTGTTTTATCATTAAATTGCTGGGGAGACTTTTGATAATGGAAGGTTGTTTCTCGGCATGCTAAATACACCTCAGTTTGTGAGTGGGGTTGTTCAGATATCCGCAGAACTATTTGGTCGATGTTTTATCCAAGCCAATAAACGCCATAAGCAAAATCATCACTGGACACATTCAAAATCTCATCAATGTATCGATCAAATATATAAACAAAGAAATGAATAATATATGATATACGAGATAGGGAACCATTTCTGACATTCAGATGACCTGAAAAAAATAAATTTAGGATAACGGTTAAGAATTTCTGCACAGTCTGCAATATCAATAGGCTGATGCCATTTTGACTATAACAACCCGCTGATGAATACAATGACTGTCAACGCTCAACAGTACCTGGACGATAGGGCGTTTAGTTATCAGACGAGGGACTCATTGTTGTGACTGTATGCCATTCATGCTGGTGCCTAAACAGTAAATGAATAATTCAAGACCATGCATTATTATCTCCCGTATACTTCCCATCTGTTGGACACGATACAGATCTTGATGACGTCCTGTCATTATGTCTTGCATAGTGAAGCGAGGATTTCATTGAGGCGAGTTCTTTAGGTATACCACTATATAGAGTTTTTCAGTGATACCTCGAGTCATCCTATGTAGGAGTAAAAACCACAGCTATGAGGGGCCTAGACGTTTACCACTTTGGTGAAACCCACAAGCAAGGTTATGGTGCTGACAAACCAAGAGTCATAATCAGGGCGAATCTGGTATTCAAACCTAAGGGACACAACTCTACACGTTGAATTGCGTCGCCTTGAGCGATCAGCCATCATTGTCCATACTCATAATTTTTTTATATTTTAATTTGAAAATGTCGAATAATGGGATGCATAGAGAAGCGCCCTGAATCCCACATGCATGGAGATGGTGCTGACAAACCATTAGTCATAATAAGGGAGAATTTGGGATTCGAACCCAACATCAGTGGATCATGTTTGGGCTAGGAGATGTTACTCTGCAGGGTGATACAACTTATATTTACTATACAAGACACAATGACAAATACAATCTATCTCGTATTACACCTTATGTAATGAATGTATTAAGTACAACGCGAAGATTGGGGTTATCATTCTTCAATATCCTTAAAATAATCATAAATGTATCACATTTTACATACCCTCGTCAAAAGGACTACAGAGCCCGATACAACACCTCTCTGTATGGAAGGGGGGCGGTCGGGTAGCCTAGTGGTTAAAGCGTTCGCTCGTCACGCCGAAGATCCGTGTTCGATTCCCGACATGGGTCCAATGTGTGAAGCACATTTCTGCTGTCCCCCACCGTGATATTGCTGGAATATTGCCTAAAGGGGCGTAAAACCATACTCACTCACTCACTGTATGGAAGGTCTTTGCGTAGGAGGTTGCGTCAGGTGAGTGAACCTGTGCGAACCTCGACCGCCCATTGAATCGTTTGAGGTGTCGTCAGATTTTCACATAGAGAGTAAACAGATCGTATTTTTATGAGACTGCCACAAACAGTAACCATTATTCCAAATTAGAAACAAATGATCTGTATCACAACATTTTAATATTCCTACCAAGGCATTCGGGATAAAAACAGCCGGAAAAGAAAGTACACACTTGAAAATTGGATTTGACCAAAAAATATTACAAACGTTATTAAGGGGTTACTGCGCTGAAGAAAAGAGTCTCCGAAATCCTGCAAACTAAAACTCCAACACAACTAGGATACCCGTATGAAATACATCACCATCAAATAACCATGTCTGTGTATGTTATATATTTAGCTACCATTAAACATGGGTGTATACTTTCTTTTTGCCTCGGCAGTTTATAGCGTCGGGTTCAGCTAAACATTTGAAAAAATGTTAAATAAAGAAAACGAAACCAATTCCATTCCTACCGAGTGATAACCAACGTTTTGTCCACATTAATATAAGTAACCACTGAGCTACTCCAGCGCCATTTAAATCCGCAAGTATCAAGATCTTGCTAAACTACATTTCATGTTTATCGTATTCCTATTGAACGCTTTTAGTGGTGAAAATAACTGACAAAATATTTACTTAGCTAACATTCGATCTGTCTCCTTTGACTCGGGGGATTGGGCAATTTCGCCTTTCTCATACTAACATATGATGAATTTATGTGTCAGCAGCCAAATTGCTCATTTGTCACCGCCGTAGAATTATATGAAATGTTATCACTATTTTTCATTTTTTTGAATTGCAAAAGTATTGATTCGTTCTTTTAATTACACGTTAAATTTCCAGAAGCTGTGGCGTCGTGAAGAGCGCCATATTTCTTCTACAGATAGTTTACTTCATACCTGAAGCTGCAACAGGAAGACATGGTGGCATTTCCCCTCGCTCTGACCGCACTGTCTCCTATTGATTTGAAAAATTGCGGTTTTGTTGAAGTGCGTGTAATTGCTGTACTCGAGAAAGATTGGGAGGTAAAGGATCAACCTTGCATGTCAAATTGACATCAGGACCTAGATGCAATAACCGTGAACGATGGGGTCCCTTTCGACAGGTCTTTCTTGAAGAAACATCTTGAAATTGATTTCTGTTGCTTTCCCCAAAGAATACTTCTTCAAGTCAAAACTAGGAAGATTATAGGTATTTATTTTTCCACTCAGGATATTGAACTCATAGCTCGCTGTTGGAGACAGTGCACGCTCTGTTATGTGACGTCACGTCTCCGACATCGAGTGCCATCTGAGATATCGGTACAGGATAGTGAAGGAGTAAATATGTGTATCTTTGATTGTGACGTCAACAAGAATGTTTTTGAAGTGTGCATGTTTCAACAATTTGACATGTACGTCATGACTGACAGATCGAGGCGGTGAAGATAACATGAGTTAAAGGGCTGCTTGGTTCGCTGAAAATCAGTGATGACACCAGGTGTTCGCGAAAAGGGTAAGCATGGTTGTCCTATCGGTAACATCCTGTCTCCTGTCATACGACGGCAGTCTGTCAACAAACCAGACAATCAAGTGATGGTCAAGGAAATCGACTGACACGAGAACACATTTACTGATTTGTTGAAACGAAAAGCAGATCAAAGCAAAAAAAGGAAAAAGATCGTTGTATCATTTTTGTCCAGTGAGAATTGACATTTTTGGAAAATAATAATTGTTTGGGAAAGATTATAATTAAACGTTACGCATTTGTTGTGAGAATGTAGTCCTACAACACAGGAAGTTAGGGTACCGCCAAATCACTATTCCAGCTATATACTCTAATTGATCTGGACCGGACATATCAGTGATTGATATTATGAGCAACGATTCACACCGTCGGGGTACGCTGACAATGAGCCCGGCCACCCGATTCTCAAAGCCGTCTCGTACCACACGCAAGGATTGCTTGTGATCAGTTCTAACCTTGAATTCGGATAAGTCAAGGATACAAATTATTGCTTCAGGTGAAACATTTATCGTGTTTTTCTATCACCAAAGACATTGCGCTTTCATGGATCGCCCAGTCGCCTACCACGTCAGAGTTCAATGTTCAGAGTTGCCTTCCTGAAGCGTGCCAGGATCCGAAGACATTTTACTAAGCTCACACCCATACCTTTGATTTTAAGGAATGTTAGGCTTGTGGTTTAAAAGGCCAAATAGCTCTGAACAGAGTTGTGTCCCTTTGACGTATGTCTAAATTCCAGATTCACCAGATTATGGACCTCGATTAGTTCACACAAAACATGCGATGGCGGCTTTATTACAATGCAGTACGGTATATATGCATTATGCAATGATTTATGAACAGTTATTCTTTAACGATATCCATTAATACAAGGACGTGAAGTCACATATGTAAGCCAGATGCTACATCCTCCGTCCGGAATAACATCTGAATCTTTAAACGCGTTAAATATATGTACGGTGTTGCGGCAACTGACAGAAATGAAAAGCTTTGCACTGGCAGGCAGGTGTGTACATGTATGTTATGATCAGATCTATCCTGCAGTGGCTCCAGCCCAAGAGAGGCTGCAGTCCTTGGGGATAGGAGGGAGCATGTTGTTCTCACAATTTGAATACAAGCCAAGCACTGTAAATATAGGCGACACAACTCTTGCCATATTCACTGTTCTATTTCGATTATCTCGACTATGTTTCTAAACGCAAACCAAACTGTGCCCCTTTTCACAAAATTCAAACGTGTCTAGAGGCTTAAAAATATTTAGCATTGTATATAAAACATGTTTACTTTCCAAACTTCCGTACTCAGATAACAACTTAACAGTACTCCCCCCCCCCCCCCCCCCCCCCCCAGCACACACACACACAGACACACACACACACACACACACACACACACGCACACACGCACACACACACTCCGGATCTTGTCAAGACGAACAGCAGAGCTTTGGGAAGGTTATATATTGCCATACGCGAGGTGTAGATCTATTGTGTCAAGAAGGAGACCAAGGCCAGTATAGTTATTGGGTCGCTACTTCATGTATGAAACTCGGAACTAATGAAAGATTTCAGTAGAGAAGAGACACCGGGGAAAGTCTTTACCTCATACGTCCAGATTTTGATTGATCAAATCTAAAATAATACAAACAAGGCCAAGGTCGTTACTGTGTCGTTCTTCCGCGTTTGTTCGTTTCGTGGATCGGGGGATTTCGTATTCCGCAGTTCCTCTCAACGCCTATTGTTTTCGACGCTCAAAGAGCGGATATGGGCCTCAAAATCCGAAAATCGACCATTGGACACATCTATTAATATTGCTAAAGGGGATTATCTAATCCAGGTTTATACGGAATGGCTGCAAACTGGACTCTACTTATGACTTTTATTGAACAATTTCCAATTTTAAGTTGTTTGGATTTATTTTGTTTTGATTTTCCTGCTTAAGGTAATTTGAAACAATATTTACATGTTATAATATTAACATGGAGACACTTCAGTCTAGACAGCACCTTGTTAACCTCTTCATTACTTCCTGAATAGTTAATATGGTACAAGAATATTCACACGAAAATATTCTGCGTTTTTAATGTAGAGCTCTGTTATCTGTAGATTTATTCGCGCTAAATAGAATTTTCGAACCGAACGCGCAGCATTGTACAACTGTAGATTGGGTAGCTCATATTTGAATTTGGAAACGGGCTCGAGATATCAAATTTATAAATAAGAGGTATTTAATATGCAGCTAGATTACCCAAAGTTGTGAAAAACAGTTGGTATATTTCCATTCTACCACGACAACAACAAAACTGTACTCTTTTGGAACGCGTAATTACACACAGGTTAATAGGTCAGCTGTTTTAGAACATTCCAAAAGTGGCCAAGGGCACTGAATATCTTATTATAACCCAAGTTAAAAATATTTGCAATACCTAATTAAAAAGAAGATTTTGTCTGATCCTCATTTTTTTCTTCACTGTTCGTCGCTGCAAAATTAGTTGTTCAATTGCGTGCATCTCGAGGACAACCCTGATCTGTTACATGTATGCTAAACGTAAACCTGATGATTTAATGTCAGAAATGTGCATGCTAGCACAACCATTGCCAATGGAACCAGCCCAAAGTACGTTTGAATACCGCCGTTTTTAGCTGAAGACATGCCGGCCCTGCGTCACATGAGAGACTTCTGATGTTTTGGGGACACAGAGGTTAAGTATGTGTTTGACTTTAATTGCGTGTATTCTGAAATATATTTCATCATGTTTGATAAGTTGTTGCGGACAAGTGCTTGTGTAGTATACAGTTAGTGTCATCATCTGATAATGTTCCCAAATTCAACGAATACAGTTCGTATGCGTGGTAGAGGTTATCGACAACCACTGGTATATGCATCGATATGTAGGGTATCGATAGATCGATGTAGTCACACGCAATTTCTATATAAACACTTAGAATCAAGCATTCATCAGTGTCATCGTACAATACTAAGTAATTTCTTTTTCGTTAATCCGGAAAGTTGCAGTCAGGGGATTACACAAATTCGCGTTTCGGATGCATACATTTTGAAGAGCAATAAACTAATGCAATTATTTTCACTGATTTAATAAATAATACATTGACAACAATCCCCTTCTGCAAAAGGAAATACTACACAGTGTCGGTTTCTGTTGGGACAAAACACATTTAAGTAATTGCTAGACATGTCCCAAGAGGGTAGCTTCATGTTATAAAAGGAACACATCTATTCAATATTAATCGGTCTTGCATAATATGTATCGTGATATATAATTCGAGTAAAGTCGCGTCAGAAACTTAGGATTGTGGGTTCGATTTCAAGAGTCACCCTGATTGAGTTTGTCAGGACCATACCCGTGCTCCTGGTTATCATCAAACTAGTTACCGCGATAGACATTCATCACCTCACGCTTTCCTCCCCAATCACATTGACACGTCAATATACGCCAACACTGTTAAAAGCGGTTTTAATCCAAACATACTCAGTCACAAATCTATTTAATATTAATCGCTCTTGCATAACATATATGGTGACGTAAAATGGATGAGGCAAAATAACCGTATGAATTCCAATAAACGTCACAAGGAAAAGATTTTACCCGTGCTCGTGGGTATCACCAACTGGTTACCATCTAAAACATTCACCACTTCACGCTTTCCTCCCACATTAAACTGACATGACACGACACGACACGACACGACACGACAGTACTGTCAAAAGCGGTTTTAATCCAAACATACTCAGTCACTTGTTAGAATTTAACATAGTGCAAACATTTCCAAGACTGTTCACTACATCGTGTCAGTTGACGCGGAACGCGCGGATACACTTCCTGATTGTTATTACACCCTCATACAACGTGCACATTCAGAAAACCACATGTTAACTCAATTTAAATCCATCACAGCATGTTAAAGAAATAAGTCTCAGGAATACTTACAGAATGTTTTCGGTCACTGATATCCACTTATGTAACCAACAGAGACTGATGAAGGTAAAGAATGTAAATCGAAGCCATCAACAAATTCTTTGAGGGAAGGAAGCTAAACCCGACCTCTGTTCCTTTGAATTACGTTACAATTCACCCCAGATGTTAAAGCATGCATCTCTAACACGAGCCACGCTCAGCAACAACACTTCCACGAACAGCATCAGACATCAAACGAACGGGAGTCGGGTGGTGCTGTGAGAGTATTAGTGCTGTCTTGTCCTGACATCGATAGTCAATGATAAACTAAGAAGAAGTGTTCGAAATGTTACAATGCTTCCAAGCTTTCCAGAAAATGAACTCAAAAACAATATATAAATGGAAAACTGATCATTCTTTGATGTTGGCAATATTCCATTTCCGTTCCATTTTCATTTTGTTGTTCAACGATACTCATTGATAAGCAGAGATGTCGTGTTTAGAAAGTTACAACCTTTTAAAGCTTCTGGAGAAAATTATTTTCAAGATAATATATGAATGAAAGAGATTGAAAAGTCAGAGTAACAATAAGTACCATCTTTTAACGTATTTTAAAATGACACAGGCGCGGATCGAACAACCGATCTAAATGGACATGGGTAGGGACCTTGAGGAAGCCAGAAGCCTATGATTGGTTCGAATCCATACAAAGAAAGAATGAAAGAAACAAACATGATGTCCGGCCAAACTCCTGGTGATTGAGGTACTAGAGAAGAGTGGATATTTGTTGTTTTAAATGTCTTTGGACGCCCAAGTCATAAACAAGGACATAAGCGAGTAGGCAAAAAGTAACACAATAGCTGTTTTCAATAGAGAATGTATATTTATTCAATGTACTGACATGGATAAACGGAACAAAACAACGGAATGTTAATACAAAATGTGCAACATTGCTTTAATTAATCGCATTCATATCTCTCTCTCGCACTCAATGGTGATAGAATATGATGGTTAACTTACCGTTACATACATACAATTGTTTTTTCCCTCACACCAAAATGCTGTTGTATGCCATTAATCTTTAAATCCAGAAATCTAATTCATGTATCTATCTACTCATGAGGTCTTTTCATTACTAGAAATTATTTATTTGTATTTTTTAAATGTACATTTTTATCATTTCTCTTATTTAACTATACTTAATGTTCACTAAACAGTACTGTTTTAAGAAACAATGCCGCAATTTCGATAAGGACAATACAAATAACAAATTATAAACAGTACTGAATTATTTGATAAAATAGATATTTGATATAAAACATCTAACAGTATGAAGCTAATGAAAGTAATATATAAGTTCAGATATTACATGTTATTAATTAAAAAAACAAGCAAACCTGCTGTTGCAATAACACACATGTCAAGCACGTGACCTTATTCACAAACATCCATGAAAATACATGGCTGGATTTTGCATCCAAGACAAAGAGGAACATATCACATTGAATTCTTTATATTGTGTAACCCAAAGCAAAGATCGACGGTGTGTAGTGGAGCTTTTTAAAAGCGTAACTGCTTTTAGTAAAAGGGACAACACCATTAATTTTCCATATTCATAACAGATCTCCACTAGTCAATTGTACGATTCCGACTGTACCATAATCACGTGTTTATGAGTCACTAATCAAATAGTGATGATAACAGGTGTTGGCGAAATGGGGAGCTTATCCTGCCCTACTGGAGGCGCCAGTCACAAACACATGCAAAGGCAAGTCATTTGTTCACCTGCAAAAAACATGGGAATTTACATTTGAGTATAGTCAGATTTGGGAATTGCATCAGACATCGTATTGGTCACAAATGCGTCAACTTTGGAAATGTCCTCAACATGTCTACCATAAAACGTTTCGAAAGCTTTACTGAGGCCTTGAATGTTGTAACCCTGATCAAACAACTTTTGAGCATGAAATCATGGCAACGGAGACATCTGTCTTGTGTCAGACATTGCACATGAGTTGTTATTGCAATACGTAAATCTTAAAAAACACAACAACGTAATAAGACTTTTCAGTGTATTGAGCCCCTTGGTAATCGTGACAACTTGTGTCATTCAGGGAAGAGTTTCGTGCTTTTTACGGAAAGGGGCGATTGGAAACGAATTCGTCTGCATAATTCGTGAACACTCGTTTCATTCCGGTACAAGCCTCTTGCGTTTGACTGAAAGGGGCGAGTGGTGAAGAATAAAACTGCATCGTCCGTGCCCATTCGTGTCATTCCGGACCAAACTGCTTGCAGTTTACGAAAAGGGGCGAGTGGAGACGAATATATCTGCATCATTCGTGACCTCTCGTGTCATTCCTGTACAAGTTTCGAAGTCCTGGTTTCATGTCAAACACAGAAACATAATTGCCAGGCAATTTCCCTGTTCTTCCGATCAGCTTGCATACGGCATGTGCATGTGGCCACTACCTTCCTGCAGTTGACGTGCTGTTTCCTTTTTTAATGTCTTCTTTCACATACTGCTTTCCGTGGATCTGATTACAACATCATGTTTTTTTAATGCTACAGGAATTGCGACAAAAAGATGATGATAAATTCAGTTTAAAATGTTTCATTAATCCGGACATTGACATCTGTCGGTTTTATAATAAATTTAAAAGATGACTTGTTTGTTTTAAGTTGTATATTTTGACGTATGTTCCATCAAACTCGATCGACTAAGAACACGGTCTATACCAGCTGGTCGTTGGTTCAAAAGTTATACTTAGATATATGAAAATGTTTTTTCTTTGAACATTTTAACAGATTGTATTTCATAATTTATCGATTTCAATCACCATTCTATATTGTTATTTGAGACGGGTTTTCGAATTCGAAAGGAGAAATACTAGAAATACAAGTACGTCGTATGAAACCGAGGGAGGAAGAAAACTATGCCTCTCTATTGATTTTATCCTGTTTTTTTTTATCGTGCGTTTACGATGTTATATCCACAACATGAATTGTACTGACGCTCAGGGAGCACTCAAAGAATACTTCTCCATGGTTATATTTAAAAAAAAATATAATTTAATTTCAAACTTTTCAAAATTAAAAAAAAGATTCGCATAATACACAACTGCTAATGGCGTCAGGCGTCTTATCTTTGAGAATCAATAAATTGGCTTTTTGGGGCAGAAATATACATTTATATCGTGGTAGGTGTCATACAGTTGCAAAGTAATTTCTTACACCAGTCTTCATTGAACCAATATATCTTGACAGACACTTAAAACACTTTTTCAAGCTGGTTTCATCACACGTTATAAAATTTAACAAAAGTTCTTTCAATTTTCAATTCAATAAAAAAAACTCCGTACACTTTCTTTTGCCCCTCAGTTTAGAGAAGATCACGATGTAGGATATACCACAGAGTATTACTATCTGTCATTCGAGCGACACGCCACATCAACATTTAACATTATTGGTATCAAAGGGATTCTAAATTCCATACAGAAGTAATTCTTTACTCCTTTTAAAGTGACTATTCATTCTTCTCATAAAATTACCGCGATAAACAAAGGACCCTAGAAGGCTAACCATGACAGAATATCCACATTTTGAAAATATAATTTCAGATCTTCAACAACAATACTCAGGGCAGATAAGTGCTTTGTTTCCAAAGTGTAGCACTAACTCTTGAGTTTCGGGGACTGGACATGGTCATCTGTGGAGATACATGTACGGACGTATGTTCCACTTGATCACATGACCCCACAGATGCGTCATTGGTGTGTTTGGATGACATACAAGCGACATATGCCAGTGCTTGCTCGACCTGACAATATGTGCTCGAAGCAGCAGAACCAGGTAGAACTTTATCCGTTACTGTCAGAGATCTGGATTAGTCCGTGTTCGTATTGGACAGATTTCACCAAATGAATTTGAATGCAAAGATGCTTATAACTCAATCTGATTTATACTCCGAACAATCTGTTCGTGAGACCGTATTGTCAATCCCCTATGTTTTTTTGCTGAATTTGCATATATTCGTCCTAACGATCATACACTTGGACTTGCCATTACCTACTTGTCCATTGTCCCGTATCTGGCACCAAACCAATGATGTTCTGCAGACTTTCTTTAATGCTTCTTGAATTTGCACATGTCAAATGAAACAGCAACATAAAGGTCCGACAAGATGCACCAGGGACTCGGAAACTTTGACACCAAAAACAAGAACCACACCATCAATGCCTGTTGTGCATTGTAAACAGATACCATATAAGCCAGTACTATACAGATACAGAGAGAACACCTTGGTGCCGTGTCGCCATTGATTTCACAAGCGTCATATTGACAGATGTAATATCAGTCAGTCATAAGCTTACTGGACGACACTGAGGGTTTCTTGGTGTTGCGATGTCGTGTCGTGGTGTCCACAATTATGACCTAGCTGTGTGACATAAACGTCATGTGAACCTTGCAGTGCGACACTGAGGGAGTCTTGGTGTCTTGTTGTGGTGTTCACAAGCGTCATGTGAACAGATCCAACGTCAGGTAGACCTTGCAGTGCGACACTGAGGATGTCTTTGCGTCTTGATGTCCATAAGCGTCATGTGAACAGATCCAACGTCAGGTATAACCTTGCAGAACGACACTGAGGATGTCGTGGCGTCTTCATGTCCACAAGATTCATGTGATGTTCCGTTCCATTTCTCCAATGTTATCCCAAGGCCATGGAGCTGACACCTAACGTTCTTGGTCACTTTTAGAAAATGAATCAATTGTCCGCCTTCAGGGTCAATGCTTGCTGAACATATAGTCTCTCAACCCATGTTTGACAAAGTCTTTGCAGACTTGGTCCGCCTGTCTAGACTTGTACATCATCGCCTTCATGATAGAATGCTCCGTCATGGCCGTAGGAACCATAGAGAGAAAGTTTGGTAGCGTCATTATGCCTTTTATTCCTATGTTGACGTCTAAACCTAAAACATAAATAGAGAGAGGTGTTAGGACAACAATTAAAAAAACAAAAAACAAAAAAACAAAGCCCAAACAAGTTCGCTTGACATTCTGGCTGTCCCAAACAATGTGTTGTGAATTTTTGCGCATCTACCGTCAGAGAATGTGTGTGTGTCTTGTGTCCGTGGTCGAAACAATATTCTGTCTTTATCAAAAGTCCCACCGGGCAAAAGATATACACCCATGTTTGATGGTGGCTAAACATGAAACAAACATAAAGCAGTTATTGGATGGTGATGTAATGAGCAGAGTGAAG
The DNA here is from genome assembly GCF_022045235.1 of Haliotis cracherodii. Classification (NCBI taxonomy): domain Eukaryota; kingdom Metazoa; phylum Mollusca; class Gastropoda; order Lepetellida; family Haliotidae; genus Haliotis; species Haliotis cracherodii. The sequence continues at coordinate 1,221,722 of NW_027266296.1, read as the reverse complement.
CAGGTATTTCAGGATCAGTTGGAGTTGGTTCACAGATACCAGACATTCAGCCAAGTACGATTTTACAACGTTTGTATTTTTTTTTGTCAAATCCAATTTTCATGTGTATTCCTTTTGCCAGATAGTACAGTTGGAACATTGTTGAGTGTGACGTTCAGACTATACTGTACTATAATCGAGACTGACTACACGTAATTGCTAACTTCTCAGTCGGAGCATCTCCACTTTAACAACATGTAAAATATCACACTTCTGGTCAAACAGATGTGAACAGGTTTTTGTTATTTTATCGATGACCACCTCCGTGGTTAGTGGATAGAGTATCTTTCAGGAGAGCCGAAGGTCGGTGGTTAGATCTCCGTTCACGTCTTACCAAAATACGTTAAAGGATGGTAGTTGTTGTTACCCTGCCTGGTCGCGACATCAAGGGGATAAAAACACTTTAGTGTCTTTTAGTCTGAACCATCAAAATTTTCTGCGATACAGAAGAACGCAAATTGAAATAAAAGGGTTCAATTTTGAAGTCGTTAAACATCTTAATCTTCAAAACAAATTTCCTTACATATAAGATTGTGGAACAATCTTGTAAACTGCATTTGAAGTATTGCTTTTGATATAAGATTTGACAATATTGCAAATAACACAGCCGCTAAATTGGAAATGGTGCCGCACGGTGTGTTTAATGTAATGTTATTTCTTGATAAGGAAAAAATCGAAATCTTCAGTCTTGTATTGAAGATGATGATATATTACAACACTATTGCCAATATTTTTCATATTAGATAATAAAACCATGCTGTATTCCAGGGAACATTCATGAGAAGGAAAAGCAAAATACCACGATTAATGATGTGATATCTTCCAGTATCATATACGTTTAAGAGACTCGGAGCTGATTTACGATGCTACATAGATGCTGTTGGTGAATGTCTGGTCTTTGATGTACACTGTATACGACTGTCTGACAAGTATTACATCAACAATGTAGCGTCATTAAATCTATATTTAAAGGTCGACTAAAATATCTTTTCAGGTTCTCTGTAATAAATGATTTTTTTCCCCATGGAAAACCAATTTAAGATGAAGGTATTTTAAAAACTTTATTAACGTTTTCATACATGTACACATTAACGTGTAATATTTCCTTAAGATCCATTCTATACTGCCGTGCAAAAGGAAGTATATAGCCTGTTTCATGGTGGCTAAACATGATACAAACAAGAAAAGGTTATTCATGGTGATGTATTTCATACGGTTATCATAGTTATGTTTTGAACTTTAAGTTTCCAGTGTGTCAGCGACTGTTCTCTGGCAAGTAACATTCTGATCAAAAATTGTTTTGGGTCAATCCAACTTTCAAGTTTATACTTTCCTTTGCCTGACAATATATTATTAATGATTGAAGTAGTTACCTGTATGGAAATTGTAGCACCTTGCAGCATCTCCCTCGGCAACGACGAAAGTGTCGGAGTCTTCGAAATACGCCACTGTCTCCAAACGCTGAGACAACTTGATCTCAAAGAGTCGTGGGCTGAATTTCATTAGTTTCAGAGCGAACGAGTCACTTAAGGAATTTTCAGAGGTACTCTTGTAGGTGTTGAAGCATTTCATGAAGATGTTTCGCATCATCTGAAACAAAGCAACACGATAATGTTAAACACAGCCTTCGTAGTCTAGTGGGTATAGCGTCTACCAAGAGAGCGGAAGTTCGGTGGTTCGATCCCCTTGTCCTATCATAACAAAAGACGTTAAACGGTTGTTGGTTTGTTGTTTAACGCCGCACTCAGCAATATTCCAGCTATATGACAGCAGTCTGTAAATAATTGAGTCTGGACCAGACAATCCAGTGTTGACATCATGAGCATTGATCCACGCAATTAGGACCAATGACATGCTTCAACCAAGTCAGCGAGCCTGACCACCCGATCCCGTAAGTCGCCTTTTACGACAAGCATAGTCGCCTTTTACGGCAAGTATGGGTTGCTGAAGACCTATTCTACCCCGGATCTTCACGGGTCGATAGACGATGGTACCCCGGATTGAGGGGATAAAACAAGGACTGGAAGAATATATGATAGTTGTTTCGAATCCCGATTATGTTTCGAGGTCTGTCAGCGCCACACCCGTGCTCGTGGGTTTCACCAAAGTGGTCAACGTGTGACACCTGAGTCATTTTTGGACATTCCCCCCACATCAAGCTGACATATCATGTTATATCTGGTACACTATTCAAAACGTCCTTGAACCCAACTCACTCCCTTACCCTTAAGCTGCCACACAATGGCATAGGGGTAATACAGTTTCAAAACGGCGTTAAATCCAACCCATCCGCTAACTGATTAGAAATGGAAGTGAAGAAAGATTTACTCTACGTTGTTTTCATTATCCGAAAACCCGTAACACAATAATAATCTGACTGAATACATGTTAAAGTATCAGACACCGGTATCTTTACGAACCCTTGAATGCTACTTCACTGTATTAACGTCTTAGAAGAAAGACACGCAACAGCAGACTTTTTTAAGCAAATGTCTGAAAACGTCTGAAGTACGTTGCCCGCCTGTTTGTTGCATGCAATGCCTTTATATTCAAAAGACACATTTATATCCGTGGGCCTGGAAGGAAGCAGAGAGAAGTGGAATAATTCTCACACGTCCATTGTCCGCGGGCTATTTACGTCTGTTCTATTAACGCATCTCACTGCGATATTAGATGCATTGTGGGATTTTACGTTTTTCCGTAAAGTAGGCTGCCAAATGTCGTGAAAGATCTATGGCAGCTCATCCTAATACGTGTATTTCGCCACGACTTTAAAGCACGGAGTTGCATTCTGGGATATGCGGTCTTGACGTAAAGTGGAACGAAATGTAAACAAGATCTATGGCACTTTTGCCTAATTCCCCGAAAAGCGGACACTCCACCGTCTTCTTCACGTTCAAAGGAATCATTCACCACTTCACTGAGTCTGATAAAAACATACAATACGAAAATCGATGAGTCGGTATCATTTTAAATGGAGCAACAACTTTGCAAAATAAAATGACCCTTTTAAAGGACGACTCTCAACTCGCCTTTCGAAAGCCAGCTTCAAAGAGTTAATTAATCTAACTGCATCTTCATCCACCCTCAAAATGTTTGTTATCGTGATAATGAAACATGCTTCGATCGCATCTGGGGGCCATATTTTATGTATTGGAGGATGCATGGCTTCAGGGAAACCTTTAGTTCTAGTTTGTTACAAAACTGAAAACATACATTAGTTAAAGATAGGGAGTAAATTATGAACTTTGTGCAGTGATGTTCTCTCTCCCGGATATTGAAAAGATAAATCGGATTTTTTTTGTGAAACACATTCTCAACTCGTTGTAGGCGAGGAGGCTGGACGACGAAGGAAATTACAAACTTTCTTTCAAGCGTCATAATTCTTGGTCCTCGTCACGCACATTCCATACCGTTATTTCGAGACGAAGGATGGGTTCTGACGTCCACAATTCTCAATAACTTAGGCACATAAGAGTATGTACATTTAATTCAAATGTCACTGAAAGACCCTACTAAGCTTTCAACGCCACTGTTACACCATCAATCACTCCAGAAATATTTTGGAAGACATTCAGAGGAACTTTCTGAATATGACACGTTGCTTGTCAACATAATGGGCGATGCTATCCTGCAGTATAACCTTCACATGGAGTTTTCACACCTCCTCACACACTGGCACTTTCATGAAATATATATGAATCGACTATGTATGCACATAGCTACGTTTCGACACTTTCTGGTGTCCCCCCGCCGTATATTGCTGGAATATTGCTGAAAACAGCGTAAAACTCTCTCAATTTCTTATTGCGATGGAAACGTCTGTTTGTACTCAGCAATATTGGAGGAGAATGTCGCATCTGTACAATAATCGAGTCTGGACCAGACAATCTAGTGATTCACATAATAAGCATCGGTTCACACCGTCCGGATGTGATAACATGTTTAGAATCAATCAGATCAATTGTGATACGATCCTGTTTGTCACCTATTACGACAAACATGAGTTGCTGAAGACCAATTCTAACCCGGATCTTCACGGAAGGAGACAAGCATTGGTTGCTGAAGACCAATTCTAACCCTGATCTTCACGGGAGGAGACAAGCATTGGTTGCTGAAGACCAATTCTAACCCGTATCTTCACGGGAGGAGAGAAGCATGGGTTGCTTTAGACCAATTCTAACCCGGATCTTCACGAAAACAGACAAGCATGGGTTGTTTTAGACCAATTCTAACCCTGGTCATCACTGGAGGAGAGAAGCATAGGTTACTGAAGAACAATTCTAACCCGTATCTTCATGGGAGGAAAGAAGCATAGGTTGCTGAAGAACAATTCTAATCCGTATCTTCACGGGAGAGAAGCGTGGGTTACTGAAGAACAATTCTAACCTGTATCTTCACGGGAGGAGAGAAGCATAGGTTGCTGAAGACCAATTCTAACCCGTATCTTCACGGGAGGAGAGAAGCATAGGTTACTGAAGACCAATTCCAACCCTGATCTTCACGGGAGGAGAGAAGCATAGGTTGCTGAAAAACAATTCTAACCCTGATCTTCACGGGAGGAGAGAAGCATTGGTTGCTGAAGACAAATTCTAACCCGAATCTTCACGGAAATGCGACACTAATGATGCTGATGGTGGTGAATGATAACGATGACCTCGATAACGATAATTATGCCGATGGTAATAGCGATAATGATGGTGGTGACTGTAATTATGGCCTTCGAAGCTGTTATGACAGTGATGGTAATTATACCGATAATGACAATGACATGTGATAATAAATATATGATCATATACTCACCGATCTATCTAACACAACCCGTAATGTTTTCACTAATGGCGATTCGCATTTTGGAACTATAAGCGTCATATAACGGGACTTGGAACTGCCAAATATTTTCAAAGAGAATCCTGTTAATCCATCACATTCGCTTGTATCTGTCCCGTAGGCTGTCAGGTCAAAGTGCAAGTTATGGACTCGTCTCTCCGGCATGGGAACATTGTGCTGCTCCGGGCGTTCCACGGCGGCCACCGCAGCGTACGCCTTACACGTATGCTGTACGAACTCGTCGCTAAGTCCCATCGTACGCACCGCCTGTCCATTAGCTCCATCACAAACGATGACGAGTTTTCGTCCAGGGATGAATTCTATTTCTTTTGTATGGTCGCGGGTAAACTGCAAAAAGAGAATGAACGGTAAATTAGAGGTCTTTACGATGTTTTGAACGATGAAAATATTTTCAAAACCTTCAGATAATCTAATTAATCAATATCTTTTTTTCAATGTATTGTTTTGTGTTTGAGAATGTGAACATTTATTGTGTGATACGTGTACATTGAATATGAATTTAGTTTATAATCATTTTAGCGATGTTTTGTTTACCAAGTTATGGGCGTTTAAGGGTTTCAATAATTTTATTTACTGTTACTTTTCACCGCTATTTCGTATTTTACGCCCGGTGGAATCTGTTTCGGCAGATAATCGACACTTGTTGTTCTTTGGCGTTGACGTTTAATATACATTTAACTGAACTTCGTTAACCACAATATTTGTTAAAGTCTCAACATAAAACTTGGTGTACACTCGTTGCGTAATTCCGCTTCTTGGATTTATGCAGTTTGCATGCATACAGGATGCTACGTGAAGAACTTTATAAACACAAAAAATATTGAAATCAATTCTTAGTGATAAATACGTCAACAATAATAATTTCACAGACTTCTTATTTAATCACCAACCCACAAAGAAACTGTAGACAAAGGTACGAAATCAATAGTCAGTTATTGGCCTGGTGACTTAATTTCTTTCGATTTATTGAAACATGAACGCAAAACCATTTAATTTGCTTGATTAACAAATCCAAAACCTCGGAATCCCTTGCAATTTCTATATTCGAGTAATCGAGTGATATCCGTAGCTCGAGACAAACGGAGGCCGATATTAGACCATAGTTCCCATACCGATTCTGCAGACTAATCATGTAAATAGGCATATCCAGTTAAACGACGTCCCCAACACAGCGACTTGAAAGCATTTGTTGACGGTTTAGCAAAACATGCCGTCATAATCGTTTCAACTGTGACATCTTTCCTAACGCAATGACCTCAAATAATGCACTATAATATCCCTTCAGGGAAGCATTCGGAGACACAGCACCCTCCACAACACATAACCTCCATCAACGTTCAATTGCCACAATGCCGAGTCTTTCCCAAGGGAGTGCAAATCAAGGCTCCTGCCTAAATCCTATCAGAGTCACTGCAGAATGTTGAGACTCCGTGTAATTTAGTTGACAATGAGGCATAATTGAATATTTGACCCAGGTGAGGTCTTGTCTTATTTGCGTGCAAGGAGAAGAGGCTTGTCCCTGATAATTTGCTGTTATCACGATATCCTGTTGTTTGGGGCGTAAAATGCTGTTATCAACATGTAATGGGGCAGTACTGACATGCATCATCTTGGTGTTCCCATTATAAGGAAGTCAAGCGGGAGTCAGGTCACCTTGTTTTGTCTTGATGCAGATAGGCCTATCTTCTCGGACTTCTTAAAGATGAGTGAGTGAGTGACTCCTCGAGCGTTGAATCAACATAACCTTTGAAAAGGTAGCTAAAGTTCGCCGTATTGAACTGTATTCCAGTTATATGACGGTGTGTCGGCTTAATGTGGGAGGAAAGCCCGAAGTGATGCAGGGTTCCGGCATTTACCCAAGACCTGTATCTTTCTGTGTTTCATGCAAGTTGGGAAGTCTTAAATAAACTGATGTGTGATGCTGTATGCAGGAATATATTAAACATTGTTCGATTGGCGTGAAGTGAACCTGCGTCCTCGGCGTAACGAGCAAGCACGTTTCCCACTAACTACCCAAGCGCCATTTAAGTCCGCCAATATCAATATCTCGCTAAACTACATTTCATGTTTATCGTATTCCTATTAAACACTTTTAGTGGTGAAAATACATGCCCCTGACAATATAAATAACATGGCTAACATTCGATCTGTCTCCTTTGACTCGGGGTATGTGACAATGTGAATTTATGTGTCAACAGCCAAATTGCTCATTTCTCTGACACCGCCGTAAAATGATATGAAACGTTATCACTATTTGTCATTTTTTCAATGGCAAAAGTATTGATTCGTTCTTTTAATTACACGTTCAATTTTCAGAAGCTGTGGTGTCGTGAAAAGCGCCATATTTCTTCTACAGATAGTTTACTTCATACCTGAAGCAGCAACAGAAATACGTGGCGACATTTCCCCTCGCTCTGACCGCCCTGCCTCCTATTGATTTGAAAACTTGCGTTTTTGTTGAAGTGCGTGTAATTGCTATACTCGAGAAAGATTGGGAGGTAAAGGATCAACCGTGCATGTCAAATTGAAATTAGAACCTAGATGCAATAACCGTGAATGATGGGTTCCCTTTCGACAGGTCTTTCTTGAAGAAACATCTTGAAATTGATTTCTGTTGCTTTCCCAAAAGAACACTTCTTCAAGTCAAAGCTAGGTAGATTATAGGTATTCGTTTTTTCCATTCTTCCTGCGCCTTCAGGGTTTTAAACTCACAGCTCGCTGTTGGAGACAGTGCACGCTCTGTCTCGGCTCAGACCTTGAGTGCTATGTGAGGATAGTTAAGGAGTAAATACGCGTATCTTTGATTGTGACGTCAACAAGACTGTTTTTGATGTGTGTATATTTCAACAATTTGTCACGTACGTCATGATTGACAGAGACGCCCGGAGAGAAAATGACATAAATTTTCACCACGGACCGAGATGTGAAATATGGAATATAAAGATCAAGAATCAAGAAATCACGGCAATTCAGTTAAACTCAGTTAAACTCACACCCACACCCTTGATTTGATGGTACATACGGCTTGTGGTTTAAAAGCCAAATAGCGCTGAACAGGGTTGTGTCCCTTTGACGTATGTCTAAATTCCAGAATCACCAGATTATGGACCTCGATTTGTTCCAACAAAACATGCGCTGGCGGCTTTACCGCAGTGTAGTACGGTATATATGCATTATTCAATGATTTATGAACAGTTATTCTATCACGATATTCATTTATACAAGGACGTGAAGTCACATATGTAAGCCAGATGCTGCATCCTCCGTCCAGAATAACATCTGAATCTTCAAACGCGTTAACTCTATGTGCCGAATGGATGCAACTGACAGAAATGAATAGCTTTGCACTGGCAGGCAGGTGTGTACATGTATGTTGTGAGCAGATCTATCCTGCAGTGGCTCCAGCACAAGAGAGGCTGCAGCGCTTGGGAATAGGAGGGAGCGTGTTGTTCTCACAAATTAAATACAAGCCCAAAACTGTAAATACAGGCGACAAACCCTTGCCATATTCACTGTAACATTTCGACTATATCACTAAAACAAGTATTTAGTCTCTAAACGGAAACCAAAACACATTCCTTTTCACAAAATTCAAACGTGTCTAGAGGCTTAAACATATTTAGTTTGTATATATAACGTAAAGTTTTTTTTACAGTGTTCATCACAGCTATGACCTTTAATTGATTATTTATGTTACTAATTCCACGGAAGTATCGCTCTTTAAATGTACTTTATTTATTTTAAAGTTTAATATTAATACTATTGTCCAATGTTTGTATATATGTTTATCATATAATGGGTAGGTTTCTCTGCAGGAATAAGCCAACGGATAAAAACGATATCCGTTGGGGTCATATGCGGATAGAGATGCAAATATCAAAGGTCAAGTGGGGACTACTTTCACTGTTTACAAACAAACATGGCGTCACCCTTGTCATTCGGCGATAGAGTCATGATCAGAATTAACCATCGGGAATCTGGAGAAACAACTGGGATAATTGATATCATCATCAAAAGAACAGTCTAATATACTGAAAATCAGTTTGGCAACTTTGGACAATAAATTGCGAAACAATTATGAGAGGGCACTAGTCCTTGCCGAGCGGGATCAATAGCCATATTTGTGCTTGTGGAACGTATTCCACAAATTAAAATAGTTGGATTTGTCAGAAATATGTTTGAATTGTTACCTGGTTTGTTTTCAACAACGTCTGACCGTGGCTGTGACGTCTCATAGACTGGGGTTAGAGTAACTTCCCTTTGACAAAGGGCAGTTACTCCAGCGGACAGACCGATGGATTGCCGCGAAAGGCAAGTAAAAACAATTCGTGTAGGCAATTGTTGTTTTGCGTATATGTTCTTTCGCGGCCGTATAAGAAACATATTTCTATATTGGCTACTGTCACTGTCCGACGGACACATCACTTACCCTTTGACGTAATATATATCAATGCGCACATTCAGGGAAAACCTAAAATGTTTCGGTAATGTTTGCGATTTTCATACTCTATTTATGTGGAAAGTTGGACAACTTTTGCCCGATCCTTTTGACCTATCAACGTAAATAAATCAATATAAATAAATCAACCAACGTCTCCCCAAGGGCAACTTATTATTACCCACGTTAAAACAAAATGCAATACTTAATGAAAAAACATGATTTTAGGATTTTGTCCAAAATTGATTTATTCTTCGCTGTTCGTAGCTGCCAAAGTAGTAGTGAAATTGCGTGAATCTAGAGGACAATCCCGATACGTTATATGTATGCTCAAAGTTAAAATGATGATTTTCTGTTAGAAATGAGCCTGCTGGCACAACCATTGCCAACGGTACCAACCTGAAGTAAGTTTGAATACCGCCGTTTTTAGCTGGAGACGTGCCGGCCCTGCGCGAGATGAGAGACTTCTGAGGTTAGTATATGTTTGACTCAATTGCATGTCGTTCTGAATTTTTTTTCATCCTGTTTGATAAGTTGGTGCGACCAAGAGATTGTGTAGTGTACACTTAGTGTCACCATCTGATAATGTTTCCAAATTCAACGAATACAGTTAAAAAACATAGTTATAGGTTATCGACAACCATTGGTATATGCATCGATATGTAGGCTATCCATAGATAGATGTAGTCACACGCAATTTTTGTATGAAAATGTTAGTTAATTTTGAGGTGTCTAATGAAGTTAGATACCTGATTTTAATGTCAGTGTGACACTTAGAATCAAGTGTTCATCAGTGCCATGGTGTAATACAAAGTAATTTCTTTTTTGTTTATCCGGAAAGTTGCCAGTCCGGAGGATTGCACAAATTCGCCTTTCGGATGCATACATTTTGCAGAAGCAATTAACTAATGCACTTATTTTCACAGATTTAAGAAAAGGTAATACGTGGACAATAATCCCCTTCCGCAAAAGGAAACACAACACAATGTGGTTTCTGATCTGTTGGGACAAAAGACATTATATGTGAATGTATTTTTTAATCCAACTACATTTTAGTAATTATGAACCAGGTCCCAAGAGAAACGGTTGATCTTATCAAATGAACACATCTATCTAATATTAATCGCTCTTGCATAATATATATTGTGACTTAAAATGGATGAGGCAAAATAACCTTATGAATTCCAATGAACGTCACAAGGAAAGGATTTTACCCGTGCTCGTGAGTATCACCAAACTGGTTACCATCTAAAACATTCATCACTTCACGCTTTCCTCCCACATCAAACTGACATGACACGACACGCCAGTACTGTCAAAAGCGGCTTTACTGAAAACACACTCACTCACTTGTTAGAATTTAACATAGTGCAAACATTTCCAGGACTGTTCACTACATCGTGGCAGTCGACGCACAAAGCACTAAAACACCAATCTCCCGATTATTATCACACCCTCAAACAACGTGCACATTTAGAAAACCACATGTTAACTCAATTTAAATCCATCACAGCATGTTAAAGAAATAAGTCTCAGGAATACTTACAGAATGTTTTTGGTCACTGATATCCACTTATGTAACCAACAGAGACTGATGAAGGTAAAGAATGTAAATCGAAGCCATCAACAAATTCTTTGAGGGTAGGAAGCTAAACCCGACCTCTGTTCCTTTGAATTACGTTATAATTCACCCCAGATGCTAAAGCATGAATCTCTATCACGAGCCACGCTCAGCAACAACACTTCCGCGAACAGCATCGGACATCAAACGAACGGGAGGCAGGGCGTGTTGTGAGAGTATTAGTGCTGTCTTGTCCTGACATCAATAGTCAATGATAAACAAAGATGGAGTGTTTGAAATGTTACAATGCTTCCACGAGTTCCAGAAAAGTAATTCAAAGATAATATATTAATGGAAAACAATATTCCACATCCGTTCCATTTTCATTGTGTTGTTCAATGACACTCATTGATTAGCAGAGATGTCGTGTTTAGAAAGTTACAACGCTTCCAAGCCTTTTGAGAAAATTAATTTAAAGGTAATATATAAATGGAGAAGAATACCTTTTCGTTGCTCTAAGCAATATTCCAGACGGGACGGGCTTACCTTACCTTGTGGTGTGGTGTGGTGTGGTGTGGTGTGGTGTGGTGTGGTGTGTGTGTGTGTGTGTGTGTGTGTGTGTGTGTGTGTGTGTGTGTGTGTGTGTCTGTTCCTAGGTTTGTAAGCACCATACACGCGCTCGTGGATTTCACAAAAGTGGTAAACGTCTGGGACCTGCAAAACTTCGGGCTTTCCTCCCACATTAAGCTGACATAACTGTAATATAACTGGAAGACTGTTCAAGGCGGCGTTAAACCAAACTCACTCACACACTCTTTCATCGGGTGAATGATATCTGTCATTGGAAGACACAAACATTAAAAGTAAATGATGTATACTTTACGCCGCTTTGAACAGTACGCTATTTAATTTGTGTGTAAGATTATACATGGTATTGTGACCAGGAAGTAACCCACGAACACAGGTATGTGTTTACTGACGGAGACTAATAATCAGCGATGTATCAGGTAGAAACCGATCGAATGACCACTGTAAAATAAATCGGGGAAATTTTAACATTTGACACTTCCGACTAACGCCGTCGCTTGTGAAATACGGAATAACACCCGCAAATCTGAAAACATCTGATGTCCATGGCCTTATTTTCAAAGTGCAATGCGGTAAAGGGAGGCAGCTTCGCACTGTGAGCTATTCCCATGATGTATTGCTTATGAAGAGGAAATCGAATGGAAGACTAAAGACTGAACTACGATTTTGTTAGGAGTTGAGTACAAATACACTTTATAGTATTCCAAGCTTTAGTAGTCCAAGCTTGCCCTATATTCTGCTACTACTACTACTACTGCTGCTGCTGCTGCTACTACTACTACTACTACTACTACTACCACTACTACTACTACTACTACTACTACTACTACTACTACTACTAGTACTACTACTACTACTACTACCAAAAACACACAATGTGTGCAGCCCATGTCTGGTGTCCCCCGTCGTGATATTGCTGGAATATGACTGAAAACAGCGAAAAAACAACTCACTCATGGGACTATGCTTCCATCACCTTTTTATTAGCAATAACGTTTATCTATCACCGATTAGTTTAAATTACAGTGACTCTAAGCCAACTGTAAAGAAATCGAATTCACTGTTTTGAAAGAAAAGAAACCCACCATAATCAAATGGAATTAGAATTTACCGAAATGCAAACGAACCACTGAGGACAAATACTTGCTGACATGTGTTCAAAGCGTAAATCAGGCAAATGATTCTAAAATAACATATTTTTACCCTGCGACACCGACAAGATGATTGGTTTATCACCTCAAACGCTATGTGTTAATGCAGGTCTAATGCATGGCGTTTGCTGTTGCACCTCTAGACGGAACCCAGTTCGTGATGGCGGTTCATCTAACGGCGTGAGATTATCAACAAAATCAACTGACAATGGATCATATTTTCATTACTAGTAATTGCTTCATTATCCAAAAAGAACTTCTACATTTGTAATCAATATTTCTGATGAATTTCCGCAATCAGATACCGAGTGTTGTATTTGTGACACGGAAGCCGGCGACAATTCCGATTATGTCGACCAGGTCCACTTCCAGATAACACGGGGTTAGGAGAGAAAAACATTCACAGGAAACAACGTCAATATTATTCATGCTCGTAAAGTCATAATTTACGAACCGTTCATATCCGGCTCCAGTATTCGGTGTTCAGATACATACTTCAAGAGACACTGGGACAGTGTTGCAGCTACAATGGAACCTCGTTAATGGGAACCTATTAAGCCGCAAAAACCAACATATTGGACATATTGGACGATTATTGCACAGTGAGGTGAGGTGATATGGGTTTAACGTCGCGTTCAAGATGATTGCACTTATATAGCGACGTGCATGTACGTGCTCTCTCTCGTGCTCTCTCTCGAGCCGACCAGTCCTTGTTTTAGCTCCTTTATGCACCAGACATGGTAACATCAAGTACCATCTTTAAACGTCTTTTGGTGTGACGCGACCCGGGCGGACGCTCTACCACTAGACCACGGAGGCGGTGTAATTACTGCTCCTTACGCCCTTACACATATATACATACATACGCACGAACGCATACTTACACAAAGACACAGACACAAAACTTCAGACACACATACATGCATAAATACATCCACATGTATCCAATACTCCTTCAGACACTCGATAATACGGACGGATATTCAGGAAAGTTACCGCCCGCTATAACAGGATTTCACATTATACCTTGAAAAGAAAAGGCAAGCTGGACTGTTGGTCTTTCCCTGCGCTAGGAAACACATCCTAAGGGTGTCTAGGTCCTACTGAACATAATGAAAGTCTTGTTCGAATGTGCGAGTCATTTCGCTCCAACATACACAGAGAATCGTCGATTAACACCGTAATTGACCCTAGAGTGACGGGGCTTTAAACAGCGCTGCTACCAGGTTAAAAAGCCACACCTTACTAATTATAACACAACGAACACCTATTCGTGAGGGGAGTGAGTGAATGAAATTTCACGCCACTTTTTGTAATATTCCAGCAATATCACGGTGGGGGCCACTGGTAATTGGCTTCACACATTGTACCCATGTGGGCTATAGACAGAATCCAGTTCGTGAAGGCGTTTCATCTAAAGGCGTTTTATCGCAAGGCGTTTTATCTCAAGGTGTTTTGTCTCAAGGCGTTTTATCTCAAGGTGTTTTATCTCAAGGCATTTATCTCAAGGTGTTTTTCTCAAGGTGTTTTATCTCAAGGTGTTTTATCTCAAGGCGTTTTATCTCAAGGTGTTTTATCTCAAGGCGTTTTATCTCAAGGCGTAACATGATGAACCAAGACCACTGACAATAGATCATGGTTTCATTTCTGCTAATTGCTTCATTATTTGAACACAATTTTTACATTTACAATCAATATTTCTGATGAATTTCTGCAACCACATATCGAGTGTTGTTGTGAATAGGAAACGGAATAGTACAGCGATTTATGCTTTCAATCATTGGGTCACTCATGACCCATCCGTACGTAAGCTGTACGTAAATACAGGCACAAAACACACATACACGCGCGCACACACAATTGAGCACAATATGTATTCTTTTCCACTCTAATTGATAATCTTAATGTTGAAATGTATGTTGAAATAGAGATGATGGAAGACCATGATGTGTTAGCAATCTTTCTTGGTGCAGATAACAATAACATTGATGAAATGACATAAATGGCATTTCACTATCAAAGAGTTCTCAAAGTATTTATATCAAATTAAATATATACTAAACAACGTGTGGTAATATAACCAATATTTCTCACTGTTTATACCATGTATATACGCGGGACAACACACGCACACACAAACACACATACACACACAAACGCGCGCACGCACATACACACCCACGCACACACGCACGCACACACAAGTGTCCACAATAACAACAATTACACTTCGTGAAGTCATAATTAACAGAAATTAGCTACATCCATACAATGCATAGGACAAACGTATGGTGACCTTTCCACAAGGGAGGTAATTAGTGCGATAACGTCTAAGGCATTTCTATATTAGGTGCAACTCTGCTCTTTCTCTTGATATAAACTATTTTATTGATGTATTGTGCATGAGGAAACATAAGATATGGGTTTACCAAGATACACTCCCGGCTGGGCACGTCCTTGGTAGTCCGTTTATCACTTTGAAGGATTAATTGCTGTAGCGGAAGATTATCCGTCCAACGGCTTCCGGCAAACAACACATGGCCATTCATAAAGTCAGGCATACAGTTTAAGGTGCGCTTTCTTGCCGCGGGGAACGTATAAATAACGAAAATAAGGCGAAAAGACCGTTCAGGTTCTGTCGAAATGTTTTATCGATTTATGTCGGACCTGGGAAGTAGGCTTGCGCGATGTGACATTGAATAATGTGTTATTATCGCTCAGGGGAACCAGGCAAGACTGTCAATGAGTTGACATGGCGCGTGCATATCTCGCCGTTCCTCTATTATATTATAGGGGGAAAGAGCTTATTGGTTTTGTAATTGAGAAATATGTATGCAGGGGGAAATATAATTGTTTATTAAGTAGCAAAAATCTTAAATCCTAGCCAATATGGAAACACGAACCGTTGAGATTGTAGATTCTGTTTGTGGTGTTCTTTGTCCAGATAGGGTCATTATCGTGTGAAAGAGGTAGGAAATGTGTTCATGTATGCTATAAATGTTTGATTGGTCTTGATAATGGGCCGGCTGTGAAATATGAATACCGTTCTAAGAGTGAACAATCATATTACATGGTTTGGGCACTGGAAACAGACAACGTGGTCCCACATTTGGACACGTATTCCAGTAATAGACCCGCGGAGTCTCTAATGACAGTCCTTTCAACAAAATAAAACTGGAATTATAGTGGTAACAATACACTAGCTCCGCTGACATGGAAACTCAATGCGCTCGTATAAAGCTTCTCTCACAGAGTAGCAGTCAAACTAAAATATTTAATTCTAACCGTGTTCAAAGAACATTGTGTAATTTTACAGAGCAGAAAATGGCATGATTATTCAACTGTGATAACTGCTGGAACTAACGCCGAACAAGATATACGCCAAGGCCATCGGTTCACTGACCTTTGCCTTAAATTTCTCTGACCTTGTACGACCCTGGACCAAGGACATGAAAACATAAACAGTATTGAACATTAATGTAATGGCATCAACCCTTCTCTGGCATCTGAGTGTACCAAATGTCACTTGCGATAATGGCTGGGAGTAGATTGGTAGAACAACGTCACATTGTAATTGTAGATTAGATAAATGTACTTAAAAGCATTGTATCTACCAATGAACGACAGGGGAAGCACAGCAATCAACGTACAGCGCTGAACCACTCGCGCGACGCCATGACAGTTCTGTGATAGTTCTGTGATAATTCTATGACATATCTGTCTGTTTTGGTATGATTCGTAAGTATGAACGAGAATGCCTGTCATTTGTTTTTACAGAGATGTTGTTTTGATGTCAAGTTGTCATCAAATCTGAAAAAACGTGTCCTTTGGTCAGATGGACAAAAACAAAATAAATATTTTGGAGACATTCGCTACGGTATATCATGACACTTGTTCATACGTGTTGAACTCAAACAGAGATATTAATTTTGATTTCACAAAGACATCCGATCAGGTAGAAACTGTCTCTGAGTATGGTTTTACACATCTTCCCGAGGCAAGAGATTTAACTAACTTTCAAAGTCCAGTTTTCACCCTTGCCGAACTAGGCTGGAATTCCTGGGCTCGACCGTAGCGCCACCAGTGGCTATTACCGGTTATGTCCCTTCTAAGCCTCTCCTATGGACTAGTTCGATTCCATCACTTGCATTTGTTTCAAACAAAATGGCGGCGCCCAGTCGAGACGATCTGATTGATCATCAAGATCTATATCGTGATAAAACGGGTCTTACATCGCGAAGTACATCAAATCACGCGATCGCCTTGATTACAAACATGAAAAGGTTTGGAAAATATCTGTTGACAACGAGTTGTCGATGCAATTGCTTTGCAAATCATGCACTCGAACGAAATCTGCACGACAGTTCACGAACCGTATTTCGATTTCGTTGCGCAATTTTGATTTGACTATGCATAGACTCGTTAGTCCAGGCAAAATGTAACTCCATAATACCAGCCTAGTTCGGCAAGGGTGGAAACTGGACTTTTATAGTCAGTGAACTCCCTTGCCTCGGGAAGATGGGTTTTACACTGCTTTTAGCAATATTTCAGCAGTAGTGGAGGTTTGGACAGAAGAGCAAGAAATAACAAAACATCTCTGTGGCCATGTAAACACGCGCTACGTGGACTGTGACAAAGGTGTTCAAAGGCACGTAACTCTTATTGTTTTTTATTTAGGAGCGGCAGTTACACTATGGTCGGGCCCATGTTAAAGGCATCGTTACCATAATCCCGGATTTATAAAGGACAGTACAATGAAACCCGGGACAAAAGCTCGAGACAAGCGGCGTGTCAATATTACATCACAGCGCCGCAATTAATCCTTCCAGAGTCCTTTCAAAAATGGATCTTAATTCTAAGACGATCGTAGCTCCCAGAGTTTAAGATAGAGAAACGGTCATCGCAGCGCTATTAAAAGATCACTTTCAGGAACCAAACCAGGCCCACAAAATTACAGTCGTTACCTATATATTTTCTGGGATTCGAGTTAACAGAATTTGAGTTAATGAATGTTCATTGTATCTCGTATTGCATTAGAATGAACCAAGTGAATATTCAAGGTGGGCCAAAATGGCAGGGTTGAATGATACCAACGAAATCCAGACATTACAATGGCTAAACGAGAGCGTGAGAAATCTATCGCTGACTTGCATTGATCTAAATCGACATGAACCAAATGTTTAAATACTGAAAGAGTCGATCGGTTCGTCGGAAACAGTTTAATCGGATCCCCAGCATTGAAGATGATTGAATCGAAAGTAGCCAATCACTTTTTCGCGGAAGTCAATCAAGGAAATGGCACGCCGTTTTCCGGCTGATTTAGTCGATTAGACACGTAAATATAATTTGATGACTTTGCCCAGAAGAACCTTGCTGGACTGGTTAAGCCTGTTGGTGGATCAAAGTCTTGTTTGATCATTACATCCTTGAACCGGGGATCAAGAACTACCACAGAGTAACCTCTCTAGGTGCGTAGCTAGAATCTGACATAGCCCTCAGGTGACTCCTGTATAATCCGGTCAGAGAATACCGTTTCAGTCTAGCGTCCGAATACTGTGATCGTCGGTTCGATTCCAAGATTCGCTCTGATTGGGTTGTCAGCACCACAGTGGTAAATGTCTGGGGCCTGTATCAGTTTGAGCGTTAATCCACATTAAGCTCATTATCCAGGTGCTTTCAAAACTCTACTTTGACGTCATAATTCTATTGCGCAGGAGTGATTAATCCTTCAAGTTTTAGCGGGTTTTTTAAATGAACGTTTGCGGATGATAATATACATACGTTTCTACTTTCGTTTTTTTCAAATTTGTAAATGTATAAAGTATCTGACCTGTGCGTGAATGTACTTTTACGCCTTTATCACGGCGTGAAGTACCAATATTGGGCTTCAAGAAATGCAGGCTTGTCCTGACAAGCCAACGCTCTAACCTCAAGGATATTGCAATCCAAGAACCATCACTTCGTGGCTACTAATTTCTAAACAGAGATTCTCAAAATGATAGCTTTCCCCCAAACGCTTCAAGCATCGTTTACAGCAGTAATGTAGATTTTACGTTATTGCGCAACATGCACTGAAAAATCAAAGATGAAACTTCGCGGGGCCAATTTGCTTGGTATGAAACGAAGCACGCCATCAATTTGAGCCCTCAAAGGTGTGCGATACATTTCTTTCTCCCCCCTGTCGTCAAAGATTACCATTAAAGCCTTTCTGTACTATGTGCAAAGACCACTGTAGTCTTGTATTAAGACCATAAAGACCTCTTGTTACTCTGTTCAGCCTTTCGAAGATGGCGAACCTCTCAAAGCGACATGGTTGGCATGGTTACGAAAGTTATCCCCGAGACTGCGTCATATTTTTCAAGAAAAGATCTCATCAGAGGTACTTGTCCTCAGCAATTGTCGTCTCACAGAGGGCAGGGATTTACTATCGTGCACTGGCAGATAGACAGCTAAGACGGTGAGGAGGGCATTGATACTGTCTGATTGATGGACATATGTTATGTACGGCCACTTCACCACCGCCCCTGTGATGTAACATCTTAGCCGTGGACTGTGATGAAACGTCGTTTGATCATTGGTTCATGCTGTGCAGGGCAGGGCAGGGCAGGGCAGGACAGGGCAGGACGGTGCAGGGCAGGACGGTGCAGGGCGGGGCGGGGCAGGACAGGACAGGGCAGGACGGTGCAGGGCAGGGCAGGGCAGGGCAGGACGGTGCAGGGTAGGACAGGGCAGGACAGGGCAGGACGGTGCAGGGCAGGGCAGGACAGGACGGTGCAGGGCAGGACAGGACAGGACGGTGCAGGGCAGGGCAGGACAGGACGGTGCAGGGCAGGACAGAGCAGGACAGGACGGTGCAGGGCAGGACAGAGCAGGACAGGACGGTGCAGGGCAGGACAGGG
Source organism: Haliotis cracherodii (assembly GCF_022045235.1). Classification (NCBI taxonomy): domain Eukaryota; kingdom Metazoa; phylum Mollusca; class Gastropoda; order Lepetellida; family Haliotidae; genus Haliotis; species Haliotis cracherodii. The sequence continues at coordinate 1,202,195 of NW_027266296.1, read as the reverse complement.
CAGGGCGGTGCAGGGCAGGACAGGGCAGGGCGGTGCAGAGCAGGACAGGACGGTGCAGGGCAGGACAGGGCAGGGCAGGGCGGGGCAGGGCGGGGCAGGACGGTGCAGGGCAGAGGACAGGGCAGTCAGTCGGGATAGGACAGGACAGGCCAGGGCAAGATGGTGCAGGGCAGAGAGAGCGAGACGATGCAGGGCAGGACGGTGAAGGGCAGAGAAGGGGAGGACGGGCAGGGCAGGGCAGTCAGTTAAGATAGGGCAATCCAGGGCAGGACAGGTGAGTGAAGTGCGGAGTTAATCGACATGGACGGACAAATAACGCTCTAATATATAAAAGTTAACGATGACGACAGTACAGTTCCAATGGCCTGCTATATGCCATCATATATGTGAGTGAGTGAGTTTAACCTCGCATCTGCGACGCCACACAGCGAATGCATGTATCTATGACAAGAAATACTTGAGTCAAATATGACACTGAAGGAAATCTTTAACGAAATTTCAATATCCATCGTGCCATTTCGATATTCCCAACTGGCTTATGGCCGGTCTATATACGGCCATCATCAGAGAGAAGACTCCATGTCCACATGACCAGTAGACGTCGTTCACCGGGAACACCGAAGACACGTATGGAATATTGCCTAATAGCCTTGGATTTTCGAACGAGTCAGACAGATAATTTGATTTGTCGGAATGCGTACCAGGCTAGAAAACATAACAAGCGCTTGAGTACGATCTGGTATTTTGTACAGGGAAATGGGTCGATGGGAGAAGAAACACAGACTCTAACATTTAGAATTCAGATAACATGGAAGAAACACGTCACGTAATACAATATGGTGATTATCGAAAATTAATGTTTTCAACGTGCGGTGGAAGATGTGCTGACGTTGACATATACTGAGTGAACTCCCCTGTCACTAACATTCCGACTGTAGGGCTGCTGGCTGCTAAATATCGAATCTGACTAGACAAACCAGTGGTTGACATCATGAGCATCGTCCCATGTCGCCCGGGTAGGATACTATGCAATCAAGCAAGTTATCGAGCCTGACCACCCGATTGACTTATTCGCATCGTACGTTAAATATAGATTGTTGGGGAACTATATCTCTATTAGCGTCTGGTTTCGTTGATGCTGTTTTTAGTTATTAGCTGTTTTCTTTTCGTAGGGGGAGACAACTGCTGATACGTAACGTGTGTAATGTGTAATATCAGGTCTTTGAAAGGCATTTAGAAGCGATACACATAAGGGAGAGAATATATCGATGTCAACTGTCAACAGAAGTTGACATCCATATATTCTCGTCCCTAATGTGTAATATGCTGTATCAAAATATTATTGATATTTGATACCCTACTCAAATACAGTATACTGGCTCAGCCCAAGTTGGGATTCCGGGTTAGAATAGGCCCCTAAGCCTCTAATCTGTGCTGGTCGAAAAGGGGACCAAATGGATCAGGTGGTCAGGCTCGATGGCTTAGTGGACAGCGGCCATCGTACCCCGAAGGGATCGTTGCTCGCGATATCGATCACTAGATTGCTATGTGCGCCGTTAAAGAACAAACACACATCAAAATCACTGGTTTGTCTGGCCCAGAATCAGTTATTTACGGGTGACCGTCATGTAGCTTGGTGTTAAACAACAAACTGACTCCGGCCAGTCATTGCTTCACCCCCTTAATGCCGAGCGCCAGGCTTGTAACAACAAGTACCATATTTTAAAGTATTTTGCTGTGACGCACCAGGGAATCGAAACACCGATGTTCTCCTCTTCAAACAGATGCTGTCTCCCCTCGGCCTCGGAGGCAGTTTTAGGTGAGGTGAGATGAAATGGGGTTTAACGTCGCGTCCAAGATTATTGCACTTATATAGAGACGTGCATGTACGTGTGTGTGTTTGTGTGGCTGCTTGTACTAGTCCGAGCTGATGCCGATTTATATTGCTAGCTCACTGAGATACCATGCCGCAGTTTAACATGAATTCCCCACTCAGACACAGTATACTGACTCCGAGCCGACCAGTCCTTGTTTTAGCCCCTTAATGCCGAGCGCCAGGCTAGGTAACAACAAGTACCATATTTTAACTCTTTTGCTATGACGCGCCAGGGAATCGAAACACCGATGTTGCCCTCTTCAAACAGACGCGGTCTTCACTCGGCAACGGACGCAGTTTGAACCCTGAGCTTCCCATT